>NW_018128222.1:606275-616124 GCF_001952655.1 Monopterus albus
TAGTGTGTGTGTGTGTTTATGTATAATGAAAGATGCTATTGATGGTGAGAAGGAGAGCTGCTGCTGAAACAGAATTCCATCCAAATCCTACAAACACAAGATGGATGAACACTTCTCTGCACTGCAGTCATGCGAATACACTGTGTGTGTTACAGACATCTGTTTGTACAGGTGTCGCACACCTTAGTGCAGGTTGCTCCTGCATGGTCTTGAATGCATATGTTTGTGCATGTGCAGTGTGTGTGTGTGTGTGTGTGTGTGCGCCGTACGGGACACCTGCCTCTTTATAATGGCACTGTCTCCCTGCACTAAGCTTAAGTGTGTGGACTCCATTAGTTCGCAGTGAGCAAAGCAGTTACTCTCTTATGGCTCGTCCCTACAAACTGGGATTCTACTGGTTGAATGGTGTTTGTGGATTTTGTGCTGGCTTTTGTCCAGTGCACTGAAAAGGCCTCACAGATCTTCATCTGGTCTTAAAAATATGTGTAACTTTGGCTTGTGTTTTTTCCCACACAGGAATTCGGCTGCCAACATAAATAGATGATTCTCTATAGGACAGCCTATATCAGTTGTTTGTGTGACTGCTTCTAACCCTCGTGCACAAAACCATAACCACAGGCACAGATATAGAAAGTCTGCCACTGTCACTCGTTTATTGCTGCTTGTGGTTTTTTCCTGATTACCCACACACTGGCAATCTGAGCTCACTTCTTTCTCTGTCTCCCTCGCTGCTCTAGTTTCTCCTCGTTTAACTGTCTAACTCTCTTGGTGCTGACGTGACTGAAACACCTCTGTCCTCTCTTCCAGCAGACAGGCAGATAAACCAGCCCCAGGATGAGGAGCCTTCTTCGGTTTCTGGCGCTCTGTGCTGCAGTCGCTCTCTGCGTCTGCTACGGTACGCACCCTCACCTCGCCACCTTTCAGCAGTTGGTTATGTATTAGAAACCTGCAGAACATCCAGTTAGACGGTGATTCATCACTTGTGATTAACCCGATTCCATGTTTTTCCTGTAGACTCCCATGAAAGCACAGAATCCTTTGAAGGTGATTAAATGTCTGTACATCATGGAAAAACATGCATGCAGTTCTAACAAACAGCCTGCAATCGAGTCTAATGCATTTAATCACTAACATAGCCCCGCCCTTATGTCACCAGATCAATTGCATGATGCCTGATATGGTTCAATCAAGGATTTTGTCTAGTAAGGTTTTGTGGTTCCAGATGTGTTTGTGCCCCCAAACCAAGCCAATTCGTTCATCACACCGCAGAGGCCCAACGTATACAACGTACCCAGAGGAAACGGCCTTGGCTATTACAGATTCACAAGGTATAACCATATCACCACATACGTGCACACAGCATGCATCACTCCTTCAGGTGAACACGTGAGACTGCAGGTCATTAAGACACAGACTGTTAAACATCCACTGACAGAAACACAAAGAGCCTGAAGCTAAATGCTGCATCTGTTTCTGGTTTTAGTTCTTCCTTCCCATACCCATTCCTCCCTCTGACTGCCTCTGTCTTTGCCCCCACCCCACCCCCCCAAAAGGAGGCCGAAGTCCCCAGCAGAGAAGCGTAAGGAGATCTGTGAGGACTACACTCTCTGCCGCTTCTACGCCTACAACCACGGCTATCCGCAGGCCTACCTGAGATACTTTGGCTCCCAGATCCAGCCCCAGAGGCCAGCTGGACCTCGCCGATACTAAACTCAAAGTATCACTCTGTCACTTGCTGAATTGTTCTAATCCTCTGGATATGAACACTTCATTCCACAATTTTGATATAATTTATGTGTTTGTCTTGTTTCTGTAGCTGGACAGAAGAGGACACACTGAGCCCTCCAGTGTGGCTCAGGTGTCACACCAGCCCATCATTATACTCCTGTAGAAATGCACGGCCCATCTCTTGTATAATCTCTGAATAACCTTTATCCATTATTATCACACTTTCACAGCATTTATGAGCTTTATGTGATCTGCTTGAGTGTTTTGTTCACCAACTGCTAACCATTTATTACATTATCAGTAGGGGGTTCTGATCCCGGCCAGCGCTGCAGTCACTGATTATCTCCACTGCCTTGAGAAAAATAATAAATTCCCTTTTCCTGGGGTTTGTCTTAATCCTTTGAATGAATGTGTAGATGAGAAGTTGATCCTGCGACAGTTTGAGATTTAAGCGGCTAATTTTAATGCTATGTGAGTTTTAAAGGTTAACACACCAAATAAATTGTTGGAGCTGTGACAAGTGGAGCAAACATACTTTTCTAATTAACATGAGCGTCACCAGGGGAAATTAAATTTTGAGAATTGATTTTCAGTTGCAATTGAATCCTTTAACATTACTCACCAGCAGCCAAAACGTATTTACTATGCAGTCGTACCCATTAAAACAAGTCAAATCTCTGCTTTCATGATCCTACTAAGAGTATTATCAGCAAACTGTCGTTGATGTATTATTATACAGTGTATGACATTAGATTTATGCACCATTTTACTGTTGTAGCTGCTCAAGAGGGTTTTGATTTGTTCTGCTTTAGAGACAGATTGTAAGAGGCATTCAGAACTTCTCCATAAGTAAAAATACCACTACCACAGTTTCAGAAGGATCCGTGAAAAGTAAAGGTTCAGAATCCTGCTTAAGTAAAAACATTAAAGCATCAGCAACATGTACTTGTTCTCAGTAAAATGTGCCCCAGGACTGATTTTATGGGAGTTTATCAAACTGTTAATGACACATCAGTGGTGAAGTTTAGCTGCTGGAGGTGGAGCTAGGTTCACACCCTCCACAGTGTCACCAGATAAACCTGAGAGGTCATGACATGATGAGGAAAGAAGAACAAAGTTCAATCCTGTGCTTATTTTATTTTATTACATCTTTAACACTGTCATTCCTTAGAGACTCAAACAGTTTAGTGGAGTACAAGGTGCAATATAAACGTGGTGGAGTAATAGATTACATAACATGGAAACAGTCAAATAAGTACAAATACCTCAGAAGTTCAGAGTTTGACTAAATGTATCATTACTTTCCACCACTGCTTTGTTGAGGGTTAAACAAGGACACGCTGCTGATTTTAATTTGTGCATTCAAGGTCTGTGTTTTTTGCTGTGTCAGGATGAAGCTGTTCAACACACCATATGTCGTCCTGGCTGCTGCAGACAGTCGCATGCAGAGACAAAGACAGATCGGCACATAGTTAACATTGTGTTACCACAAGGCCGCATGTGTGCATAAATAAAGGTGTCCTGAGGCTGAATCCTTGAAATCGGTCCATGAAACAACAACAGGCACCGAGACTGACCCAGACACTGAAATTACACCCCATGTGGCGCAGTCAGGACCAGCCCAGAGCCTGAATAATCAGCAACAGAGGGGTTGCTCTGTGGCAGAGACTTAAAATAAGGATTTGTTTTGGAAATGTCACCATGGTGATATGCTGCAAGTACAGTAGAAGTGATGGTGTAGCACAGCAGCAGCGATGGCATCCTTCTAATGAAACAGTAAAGATTAGTTGTAAAGATGGTCAAACACTAAAAACACTTTTCTTGTGGAAAGTTGTGTTTGAATTGAAGCTAAACAGCACATTCCAGTGCACTACTTTATCCACTCAACAGTTTTGGTAAAGCCGTCTTCCCACATTATACCTTCTACACATCTCCAGACACTCTGAGTTTGGTATTTTCTAGGAAAACTCTGTGGTTTGTAATAAAAAGCCCTCGGATTAAAATCATGCCACATAAGTGGGACGGTGGTTTTCTCGGCTGCGTGCCCTTTGTGACCTACATTGTGAAACGCTGACCTCTCCAGGCCGCAGCAGGCATTGCACCTCTAGCGCATCATTAAACTTTCTAGTATCATCACTAAATCTGACAGCTAGTCGTCCTGTAACTTTGTGTATTTTTGCAGTTATACTACATCATTCTATGTATCTTTTTAGTATTTAGGCATTTTTTCATACCTTTCCTCCATCTTCAAACAAACCTGCCACTTCAGGAAGTAGAAGATGCTAACAATGACCTAAACTAGGCGAACAACGCTCCCCACGGCTGTGAACTGTGGCTGAGAGTTGTCCACATGTGTTTCTTCCCACCTTCTGGAAGCAGAGGGTCCACATACTTTCTATGTAACTGTTTTTATTTGTGTCCATCTATGCACAAATCCAACGTGCTTTTAACGTGTATATTATTTTTGCAGAGGTGTGTTTTTCTGCATCTGTGTCATTGTGTGCAATATATGATCCAAACACTCACACATCCATGTCATAGTGTGGGCTGCAAAGAAAGACAGAAGAAGAACCGTCATCGTCCCCTTGTCTCCTACTTGAAGAAAGAACCCAAGAGATGAAGATCCTGGTCCTCTGCTGCCTGGCTTCAGGTGTGAGTTACAGTACATGTTAGGAAAGCCTGACAGTGACACCCCGCTCCGGAGGGTAAGACCACGACTCAGTGAAACTCTTCATTGTATCAATTAATATATAACATCTGAGTCAGTCTGAGGGTCAGTTTTTGAGTCTGATTGATTCCACTTTAATAACATAAGTGTACATAGTGAACATAAAAGGTACGAGGTGACAAAGTAAACACAAAGAGGAAACAAAGGTGAAAACTAATAGTCACTGTTCCTTCAACTCATCATCTGAGTGAATGCAGAGGCACATCATGTAGTCAGAGTTGTATCGTGTGTTGCAGGAAAATCTTCCCCGTTGTCTTGAGGCCATAAACTACAAAGAGCCTGAGTTGACGGTGTCTCCTTTGTGCCAGAAACAATCACCGCTCGCTCTGGGTGCATTTCACTATCACCCTTGGCAGAAAGCTGAAACAGCCACCGTTGTCTGGCAGGGAGTAGGTTCTTCCTCCAGGTTGCATCACTTCGGCTGCCAAACACATTAATATGAGTTTTAGAGGTGCAGATTTTTTCAGGCTACCTTTGGAAGAGCGATGCCAGCTGTTTGCCCCTGTTTCCATGCTTTATACTAAGCTGAGCTAACCAGCTGCTACTGCTCACTCTCAGCTAGTGTTCCTATTAGTCCTTTACATTTTCTGACATCGATTCTAGAGATTGTAAAAAAAAAAAAGCTGTAGACTAAGACTTACTATAGACTATGTAAGCTCATTTGTTATTATACTTAATAATTAACTAACCAAGCTTTATTTTGTCCAAATGAAAAGTTGTGCAGTTTGTCTTATGCTAATGAGACACGTTTAAAAAAGTAATGAAGATTAAATTAATTTCCTCATTAGAAGGGGAAAAGACGCCAAAACATCTTTCCCCTGTCCTGAAAAGTCCCCATTGCTTTTTCCTTGTACGTTCACTACACATTGCAGAACAGGTTTGACTGAGAGGTGCCTTTGATTTGGACAAATGCAGTTTGGCAGAATGAACAGCTGAACATGAGGTGGCGGTCTGGGTTTACTGCTTCTGAAGACACATTTCTGAATGTGTGACTTAAACCTACAGCATGTCTACATGGACTGCATGGAGATTTACCTTTGATACAATATGTTGAATGTTATCCTGGAATTCATTTTATTGCTTGAGCTTTTGGCTCCTTTGGTTCATTCTGATTTAAACACAAGATGGCGCTGGTGTGCGCAGCAAACAAGGGTAAAAGTGCAAATGAAGGCAGAGGCCAAACACTAACAAAATGCCAAAGCCTAACAGAATCTGTTAAAGGACCAAGTCTGTGAAGAATTCCAAGACACCAGCACGGGTTCGATGAGACTGAGCTTCATCACACACAACAACCGAAGTTTGAACATAAGGAAAATAAGTTGAACAAGTTTCACCATCAAATCCTCAGACTAAAGGTTCCAGAATCACTATGGAATACTGGAGAAATCAGAGCAAATACAAGTGAAATAGTGTTTTCCATCTGTACAGTGTACCTGAATGTGTGTGTTTTGTTGAGCCATGCAGGGGAACCTGGCAGTTTGGATAGTTTGTACAGTTCAATGTAAGTGAGACTGACTCTTCGAATGACACAGTCTGTTTGGCTCCCACCAGCTTCAGTGACCAAAACAAGAAGAGCTCCTCTGTGTGACTAAAGATCTTTGAGATGTAACATATGATTCTGACTTTGATTAACGTGCACAGATGTCCTTAATTTTGGCTTGGACAAGATACTGTATTTTGAAACCACTTTTCCTTAGACTCTAATTGAAGCTGTTATGTGAGCTGCGCACAGCAGAGCCCACTGTCTCTGGTCGAACCCCTGACGTTAGTATCGTATGTCTCTATGGGTGAATTTAGCATAATTACTTTGTATTCTAACATTCTCCCAATCTGAATGAGATTTATTTTCAAACAAGGCAACCTCGCCTTGCTGAATAATCCACCCATTAACAGATGGAAAACACCTAACAATCCCCCCAGACTGTGAAAGTGTTGAGAACACAAGAGGAAGTGGTCACAAAAATCCCTGCGTTAGACATGATGGAGACCTGGGGCTGGTATTTCCTCCTGACGGTGCTCTGTCTTAGTTGTACAGTATCTGTTTGTCTGCAGTTTTCCCCGGCTCGCCGCCAACCTGTGTGAGGCATCAGGTCAGACGGGTTTATGGTGCACTGTAGCACAGATGATGCCACTTTGTTGTCTCATATTCCACTGCTCCTGTCTTTGTCATTCTTCTGGTTTTTATTTACCTGTGAAAAGGGACAATACATGAAACACTGACTTGATGATGATGATGATGATGATGATGAAAGAGAGAAGCTCTTGCTCTACAACAGTAACCCCAGAGGCCAACAGGAAGTGTGGTGCAGTAATCTCTATACAACAAATACCATGCACATACAACTGAAAAGTTCCAAACAGATATAAGATACTGAGGTTATGGTTTGAAAGAGGTAACTAAGGAAGAGTGGGATTAAATTTGCAGAACAAAACAGCTAAAAGGGCATAAATATTACAAATGAAAACTAATTGTGTGCTTTTTACTGCACTACATGTATTTGATAAATTTAGTTCCCTTTATTTTGTCCAAATGAAAAGTTGTGCAGTTTGTCTTATGCTAATGAGACACGTTTAAAAAAGTAATGAAGATTAAATTAATTTCCTCATTAGAAGGGGAAAAGACGCCAAAACATCTTTCCCCTGTCCTGAAAAGTCCCCATTGCTTTTTCCTTGTACGTTCACTACACATTGCAGAACAGGTTTGACTGAGAGGTGCCTTTGATTTGGACAAATGCAGTTTGGCAGAATGAACAGCTGAACATGAGGTGGCGGTCTGGGTTTACTGCTTCTGAAGACACATTTCTGAATGTGTGACTTAAACCTACAGCATGTCTACATGGACTGCATGGAGATTTACCTTTGATACAATATGTTGAATGTTATCCTGGAATTCATTTTATTGCTTGAGCTTTTGGCTCCTTTGGTTCATTCTGATTTAAACACAAGATGGCGCTGGTGTGCGCAGCAAACAAGGGTAAAAGTGCAAATGAGCCTAACAGAATCTGTTAAAGGACCAAGTCTGTGAAGAATTCCAAGACACCAGCACGGGTTCGATGAGACTGAGCTTCATCACACACAACAACCGAAGTTTGAACATAAGGAAAATAAGTTGAACAAGTTTCACCATCAAATCCTCAGACTAAAGGAAATAGTGTTTTCCATCTGTACAGTGCACCTGAATGTGTGTGTTTTGTTGAGCCATGCAGGGGAACCTGGCAGTTTGGATAGTTTGTACAGTTCAATGTAAGTGAGACTGACTCTTCGAATGACACAGTCTGTTTGGCTCCCACCAGCTTCAGTGACCAAAACAAGAAGAGCTCCTCTGTGTGACTAAAGATCTTTGAGATGTAACATATGATTCTGACTTTGATTAACGTGCACAGATGTCCTTAATTTTGGCTTGGACAAGATACTGTATTTTGAAACCACTTTTCCTTAGACTCTAATTGAAGCTGTTATGTGAGCTGCGCACAGCAGAGCCCACTGTCTCTGGTCGAACCCCTGACGTTAGTATCGTATGTCTCCATGGGTGAATTTAGCATAATTACTTTGTATTCTAACATTCTCCCAATCTGAATGAGATTTATTTTCAAACAAGGCAACCTCGCCTTGCTGAATAATCCACCCATTAACAGATGGAAAACACCTAACAATCCCCCCAGACTGTGAAAGTGTTGAGAACACAAGAGGAAGTGGTCACAAAAATCCCTGCGTTAGACATGATGGAGACCTGGGGCTGGTATTTCCTCCTGACGGTGCTCTGTCTTAGTTGTACAGTATCTGTTTGTCTGCAGTTTTCCCCGGCTCGCCGCCAACCTGTGTGAGGCATCAGGTCAGACGGGTTTATGGTGCACTGTAGCACAGATGATGCCACTTTGTTGTCTCATATTCCACTGCTCCTGTCTTTGTCATTCTTCTGGTTTTTATTTACCTGTGAAAAGGGACAATACATGAAACACTGACTTGATGATGATGATGATGATGATGATGAAAGAGAGAAGCTCTTGCTCTACAACAGTAACCCCAGAGGCCAACAGGAAGTGTGGTGCAGTAATCTCTATACAACAAATACCATGCACATACAACTGAAAAGTTCCAAACAGATATAAGATACTGAGGTTATGGTTTGAAAGAGGTAACTAAGGAAGAGTGGGATTAAATTTGCAGAACAAAACAGCTAAAAGGGCATAAATATTACAAATGAAAACTAATTGTGTGCTTTTTACTGCACTACATGTATTTGATAAATTTAGTTCCTTCTCAGAATCGATGTACTGTTGCTACCTTAAGTATATTTTGGTGCCAATAATTTTGTTCTTTTACTTAAGTAAAGAATCACAGTCCTTCTTCCACTACTGCTAAATATTTCGTTACAGCCGACAGCTAGTTGTTGCTGTGATCTCCTTATCTCACCGTCAGCTGGTTATTCCTAATATTCCTTTACATTTTCTGACATTAGTTCAAAAGATAGTTTGTAAAAATATCTATAAATGAAGTAGTGCATTATCATACTTAAGAATTAATTAACTAACCAGGCTTTATTGTGTTTATTATTTAGTTAGTCCCCTTAACAAGCCTAAAAACAACATCATTGTCAACTTAAATGTATTTTCTCCACAGAAGGGGACAAAGTGCTGGAGCGTTTTTCCCCTGCACCGAGGAATTCCCTGTGCATTCTCCATGTCTGCTCGCTTTAACAGTGTCAGACTAACACCCGTCTTTGTGTCAATGACTGGAAGAATGCGGTTTGTTTCCAGGACATAGTACATGTTCATTAACAAACCAGCACAGAATGCCTCTGGGCAGCCTGTGGGGGACTAATCATTTGGCAGCATGAAGCACTCTGATGATAATTAGTTTTTTGCACTAGAGCTGCTGACTGAAATACCCAACCGTTCTCACGACACTGTGTGGGATTGTTAAACATGGTCTCTACTTATTTATTCTTGTGACACATTTGTGTTGCGTATTGCAGTTTTACTGCTCCAGTCTAAACATGTTTAATCCAAATTAATTTTGTAGCAATCCTTACACATTTCACATTTTATTTTATATAATATTATGTTCAACATGCATGAAAGAAGTACTTGGATCATTTAATT
The DNA here is from genome assembly GCF_001952655.1 of Monopterus albus. NCBI lineage: Eukaryota > Metazoa > Chordata > Actinopteri > Synbranchiformes > Synbranchidae > Monopterus > Monopterus albus. The sequence continues at coordinate 615,834 of NW_018128222.1, forward strand.
AAATAGAAGTTACAATAAAGTATTTCACTGCAGACACAAGTGTTGCATTCAAAACGCTAGACCTTAAATCACAGAAGTGTAAGTAACAAAATACATTTTGCAATACAGCCCTGTCAGAGTTCTACAGTTATATACAGTATCTGGGTCATTATTGATCACGCATTACGCACAGAATTCTCATGTTGTAATTGATCAAAGTGTCGCTCATTTTAATAGCTTTAAAAGTAATTGGATGTTTAATATTTAACAGTGTATTGTAGTCTACATAACAAGGTTCTGGGCTCAGCCCCG
>NW_018128222.1:616389-619878 GCF_001952655.1 Monopterus albus
TCTATATGCTGATCAACTGATGCTTTGTCTGTACATTCCTACTCTGGACATTCAACCAGTAACTGCATCTGTTAAATAAATTCAGTTACTAATATAAGATGAATATAGCTCAGCGTGCAGCACGCACCTCCCCCCTTTTTGTCAGTTCTTGTAGAACAGGTTTGTCTTCCAGTCTAAACTGGGAAAGCTCCATTACGTCACCAGTCACTTCAAATACCGCAGGTGCATCTGGCACCTTGTTATTGCCACAGTTATCAGGCCACCAGGATGAACCAGCTGACATTTGAGAGGGAGAACCGTGAGCGTATCCAGGCCGTGGAGAACTCATTCGGCCCATCGGGAAGGCCCCTGTCCAAGCTGGGCCGGGTTCTGGTGGGAGAGGGCCGTCTGTATAAGCAAGGTCGCAAGAAGCGTCAGCCGAAGGCCTTCTTCCTCTTCAACGATGTGCTGGTGTACGGCAGTGTCATTCTGAACGGCCACTGGTACAAGAAACAGAAGATCATCCCTCTGGGTTAGTGATTTTGCTTAACATGAGGTCAGGATTATACCATCTATATATGTTTGCACATGTAGCAGCAGGTGGTCATACCTGGCTATCCCATGCCAGGGATAGCTGGGATATTTAAGACTTGTGTACAGCAATATGTTTATATTCTTAACACAAGCATCTCGGCTGTACAACGTTCCATGGGGCTTCAAAGGCTGCGTTATTGAGCAACTCGTCTTTAGCTAACCAGAACTCTGATCCAGTCAGACATAATGCTGCACAAAACAATGAAATCTATGGCTACAAAGAAGGGCAATAATTGTTCTAACTAAAGTGTCCACACTGAGGCCCAGTTGACCAGGACATTGTTTCTGGAAATGCTATTGTTAAATGTAATATTTCCAAGCTCTGAGCATGTGATTAAATTCCATTCACCCATTCACCTCCACTGAGCTGGAACTTTGGAGGTGCAGTAGTTTCTAAGGATTTCTACAATGGCTTTCAATGCTAAGTTGTGCTTATGTCACTCCTGAAAAGTTCTGAATGGCTGAAATGATCCTATGGCACCTGCCAGGTTACTGTTTGTATATGAATCAGAGGTAGAAAAGCACAAAAGCTTAACCATCTTTTGGTGTCAATATCTTTCCTGCATTGTTGTCAACATGCCATCCAACTGTCATTTCAGAGGACATCCAGCTGGAGGACATGGAGGATGGTGTACTGATGAACCAGTGGCTGATCCGCACACCACGCAAATCCTTTCTTGTGTCTGCCCCTTCGTACGAGGAGAAGCAGGCCTGGATGAACCACATCCAAGAGTGCCGGTCCAGCTGGTTGCAAGGCAGCAGCTGCCAACCTGGCTCCAACTTTGCTGTTTCCTGGATTCCAGACCAGGCTGCCTACAAATGCATGCGGTGTCTCGACAAGTTCACTACAACCAGGCGTCGACATCACTGCCGAAAATGTGGCTTTTTGGTCTGTAATTCATGCTCCAAGCAGCGAGAAGTGATAGACCACATTCACCCCACCAAGCAGCAGAGGGTGTGCATCCTCTGCCACGTGAGAAGCCAAGGCCAGAGCAGAGACAACACGAGGAACAGTAGCTCAGAGGATGACCTCGCTACATCCAGTGATGAAGAGGAAATGATGCATATTCCCAGCAGCTGGCACACAAACACCTACGCTTACCCAAAACCCATGCATCATCGCTTCAATATGATATAGTCACATCATGACGTCATCTCTCAGACATAATGGACTGTATTATAACAAAGAGAACTGGACTTTTGTTTGGAATCAGACGACCAGGAAATGTTGACACACAGCTGATCTGACTAAATACAGAGAAAACGAGAAGAACGTATTTTATTTGTACATATTTACTGCTGCTGTCATTGCAGCACTTTTTACTTTGTTGTGAAGTAGCCACAGATCACTTTTCTATCTTCTCTGAGTGTAAATGATGCCAGAGGGTGTCGAGAAGAACTGAGTGTGATTCTAATCAAATGTGTGTATCTGTCACTGTTTATATGTTAAAGAGAAGATTTGTAGCTTTTGTAATGTTCTGTACATTTGTAAATAAAACTAAATTTCAATAAATATTTCTGCTGGTTCCATGATTTAGCACATTCAATTTGAAATTTACTACAGTAAATTGTCAAATCTCAGCTTAGAAATTTTGAAATAAACTACAGTAAATTGTCAAATCTCAGCTTTAATCTGAGCAGGTTTACACCTGTGTAGGAGATATGGTTTTAACACACACTGCCCAAAGGTTATGGGTTTAAAAGTTTTTTCTGCTATACAAGTGTTAGAGTACTGCCCAAAGGTTACGGGTTTAAAGGTTTTTTCTGCTATACAAGTGTTAGAGTAGCAGTAACAGACGGGGGTGTGGTGGCTTACAGTTGAAAAGTCCTTCTTGGACAATATTTGTGAACAGTCTTTCATCAGATAAGTCACCACACAGACTGGCGGTGCTGGTGAACTTCTCTCTTGGTCCTGAGGTCAAAAACATCCACGATGGCAAACATCAGTGAAACCTCAGCCACTGCTTCTCTGTTCAGTCCAGAGGGAGACGTTACATGGACGACATTGTCTTAAGTGAATGGTTTATTGGCTTTTATAAATGAAAATGTGTAACAATCCTTTTTAACCATGGGTGAGTCCTTTGAGTGTCTAACCTGTTTGACTGCTCCTCATGCGGAACAAGGAAATGTTACCTAGTTTAATGACAAAGACGCCAAAGATAACACATTTATCACACCTTTCATTGGTGGTATTGTTAATCTTTGTGTTCTTACTGTAGATGGTGGAGGCTTATTTACATATTGACTGGTTTCTTTAATGAAACTAGTCAGCCATGCCTGGTGTGTTACTGGTTTCATTAAAGAAACTAGTCAGCCATGCCTGGTGTGTTATTAGGACTATTTGTCTGTGATACTGCTCTATCTCACTGTGAAACACCTGCATTCACACAGTGCTCTGATCCCACCGGATCCGTCTCAAGTCTGTACAAACTATTTCAAATCTTCTTTCAGACATTTCTCTTTCCTGCTTCAGTGCCTGAAAACACGTTTGTTTAAAACCAACTTGGAGTCTGTTCCCTACAGAGACTAACATCTAAGAGCATTTAATAACTCAAATGTTTCTATTAATGGCACAAACTGGCAAATTGTAAATAACACGAAGATTGTGTTTTTGTCTGCATCTGAATCTTAGATTATGTGATTAGGACAGGCAGGGCACAGCTGTGGATGGATGTGTGTGTTATTGCACCTTAGGTTTATGCAGTGTCTTCACAGATTCAGCTTTAGGTTGGCCAGGTAGCATCCACCCTGGGCTAAGGGTTTGAGCAAATGGAACGTGCACATGCAGCTGGTCCCGCTGAGCTGATAAAACAGGCTGCTCATTTGCAAAAAGCAACTATTATGTCAGCATCACTGTGGATTGCAGCAGGCAATAAGACATTAGGCCTTTAGTGCTGAGTACAACTAGAATGGTGA
>NW_018128222.1:619904-622108 GCF_001952655.1 Monopterus albus
AGGATTATTTCCAAGACTCGTGATAATGCATGATGCACTATGAGTAAAAATAAAAGTTCATTTAGCTGCATCTATGGTATCTGTTCAACAAAGATCTAAATGTATAAACTGATCACAGAGTTTGTGTCTCTGCTTTAAATACTGAGCCAGACTGACAGAGTAATGTAGGAGACTGTGATGGACACCAGATATAAAGAGAAGCAGCTCTGAAGACTATCAGTTGTTTTGGGGGCAGATACAGCAGCAAGATCTTTGTCTACTACTTTCGGACCATTATCGTCTGCCAGGGTGAGAACGCAGGTCAGTGCAACAGGCTGCTGGACTCCAGCAAACACCTGTGTACCTGCCCCTATGGTCAGCATGGAGACAGTGACCAGAATAGGCTATGATAGTGACCACAGCATGACAGAGAATAGACACCACACCAGCTAAACATATTAATCTTACACATCAACAATTATTAAACAGGAAAGTTACTTATTCCTGGAAACAGTAGAGTGTGTGTTTCAACATGACCTCAGTGTCTGCATCTGTTTTGCAACCACCTGCACCAGAAGCTCTGATCTGTCCCTTTAACCTGGAGGGATGTCGGCAGATTCCCGTTAGTGAGTGTTTGTCAGCAGATTCCCGTTAGTGAGTGTTTGCCCTTAGAAACAAACAAACAGTCTGTTTTAGTATTCTCTGCCAGCCCAGCAGCTGCTGAGTAGTTCAACTTGAAAATGTACATCTGCTCACAAACTAAACACCAATGTAACATCTATGCATGAAGGTAGCAATGCTTCAGTGGTGATACTTGATAATTAGGTTTGGTTTGGTTTTATTCTGTGTAGCTTTATGACCCATATGAAATATTTACTCATCAGATAAAGATTGTGACAGCACTGATGGCTCTGCTGCAGATAAGAAGAATAAAGATGACTGGAAAAAAAAACACCCAGAACAAACAGAGTCAGCCAAAGTCTGTAAGCTTCACTGAGAACAAGGTGCAAGGAGCTGCTGGACTCAAACACCTGCAGATATACTGACCACAACATGACAGAGAACAGACACCACACCAGGAGGATTTACCAGCTAAACACATTTACAGTATCTTACACATCAACAATTATGAAACAGGAAAGTGTCTCCAGCCACAGTGAATTCTTCTTCACAAACAAGAAAACTTTTAGTGGAGTCACTAAAATCTGTGCAGCAGCAAGGTGACTGAACAAGAGCTTTAATCAATAATCAGTAAAAGTGGAGCTTCAGCTTTGCTCTGAAACTGGAACCACAGACTCTCAAATGGCACCTTTCTTCTGATTATTCTGATCAGCTGTGGAGTTAAAACACATTCAGTAAATCCAAGCAGCTCCTGTGGTTCAATATTCTACACTCCAGGTTCACTTAGTTTCACAGCCATCGTCTTCCTCAGACAACAGAACAGCTCAGGTATAAGGTAAATAAATAATATGGCAGAGCTGTGAATGACTTCAGGAGGGTAGGATCCATTTTGTTTGTGTTGTAATGAGAACTGCAAACGTGTGTGTTGTGACTGTACCCTCACCATCATCATCATCATCATTCACATGTATATGCTTCATTTCTACATTGTGAGAACATTAATAATGGCATGGTGATGCAGTGGTTAGTGCTGCTGCCTCACAGCAAGAAGGACCTGGGTTTGAACCCTGGCCGACCCAGGGCCTTTCTGTGCGGAGTCTGCATGTTCTCCCTTTACCTGCGTGAGTTCTCTCTGGGTGCTCTGGCTTCCGTCCACAGACATGCAGCTTAGGATGACTGGTGACTCTAAATTGCCCGCATGCGCTCACGTTTGTCTACTGTACATGTCAGCCCTGTGATAGACTGCAACCATGTGTCATGGGCTTGTTTGTAAAAGTTTTAATGGATATTTCATGTGAAATACAATGACAAGACGCAGTGAATATTAATTAAACTTCTCCTTCTTCTATTGGCTGTTTCTGTTAGGGGTCGCCACAGTAAATCATCTGTTTCCACCTAACTCTATCCTCAGCATCCTCTACTCTCACCCCAGTTAACTTCATGTCCTCTTTTAGCACATCCATATATCTCCTCTTTGGCCTTCCTCTTGACCTCTTGCCTGGCAGCTCCATCTCCAACATCCTTCTACCAGTATAACCACTATCCCTCCTCTGCACATGTCCAAACCATCTCAATCTGGCCTCTCTGACCTTGTCCCCAAAACA
>NW_018128222.1:623198-627076 GCF_001952655.1 Monopterus albus
CAGGATCACTCCTACCCCATTTCTCTTCCTGTCCACACCATAATAAAACAGTTTGTATCCCCCTCCAATGCTACACGCTTTGCTACCCTTCCACCTGGTCTCCTGCACACACAGTATATCTACCTTCCTTCTCTCCATCATGTCCACCAGCTCTCTACCTTTCCCTGTCATTGTCCCAATGTTAAGAGTCCCTATTCTCAGACCTATACTCCTACCTTTCCTCTTCTCTATTTGTCTATGAATCCTTCTGCCTCCTCTCCTCCTTCGACCAACAGTAGTCCAATTTCCACCAGCACCCTGTAGGTCAACAGCACTGGTGGCGGTCCCTACCTACCACCACACCAAAATAACCCCACCCTGTTCACCTTATATTATCTTGTGGTCCTGTGGTCTCTACAATCCTAATAAGTGCTCTGTATCCTATATCCCCTGACCTTTGTCTCAACACCTCCAGTAAACTAAAGTTCATTCCACCTCTTGAAACAGTATTTTTAAATAATTCCCTCTCCTGCCTGAACCTGGAACAGCTCATTAAAACATGTTCACTGTTTCTTGTACTCCACATATTTCACATTCCCCTGTAGTCTGCTTCTTGATTAACTTCAATGTACTATTTAAACCAGTATGCCCAAATCTCAATCTTGATACCATAGCTTCTTCCTTCCTATTTCCACTACTTCCTCTCATTTCTCTTACTTTACTTTGAATGTTATAATAGAACTGACCTTTGCCATCTTTGTCCCACAGTTCTTGCCATTTCTCTTTCAGTTTCCTTTTAATCAAACTCTTTACCTCAGCTTTACTGTAGCTTACTTCCACACAAACATTTCTTTTTTTTAGTGCAGCTGAGGCAATTTTCACATCATCAAAACAAGTTACAAGCATTGGGATGCATGTGATACAGTGGACACGAGGTTTATCTAAATAAAAGGGTTATTGGTAGTTTGAATCTTGACTGATTATACATGTCCCGCTAGACACTTTATTGTACATATATTATAGTGCAGTGTTCACGAAATTGACAGTTGGCATCACGTTGAAATTCTGCCGTCTATGGTTGGAATGTGTAACTACACCCACACTGCACCTGAATCAAATACGTAGTGACCTAAAGATGATACTCATTTATTCTCTGAATAGCTACAAGAAGAACCTGGATGAGAGCAGTCAGTATTTAAGACAACAGTAACCGTAGCACAACATGTGTAGAACAACATACCAGTCATGGTAAATGTGTTTTATTTTATGTTTATTATGTGAAACTATAATTAGCAAGATGGGAGGGCTATTTTACTAATGAAGTGAGCTTGTCTGTCACTGTAGATGGAAAATTATAAATCAGTAACAGTGTTAGTCAATATGTTGAGAAGAACTAACTGGTTAAAATTAAGAGAAGTGATGAGATCAGGACCTGTGTATGTTCTTTGTGACCACTGATTTTGTTAACACAGTGCATTTTCATAAGGCGTGAAGACTTTTCATTGTCTTCACCACTTTTTTTAAAACCATTTTATAAACAAATGCATTGCTCATGGTCTATATAAATAAAATCAAATAAAGCAAACAATGTTTAATGTGTAAGGTTTAATGTTTAAGGTTTGGGAAATACCCTAGGGTCAGTTAAAACACTAATAAAAAATAGCTAACCTACGATGTCAGACACAATCTTCCTGCATGAATCTGTATGAAAGTCGGGTGTTTGTTTGTCAGACAGGACTACTCAAAAATAAGTTTTCAAAGCCATAATATCAACACACCAAAACTCACTTGACCACCTATCTCTTAGGCCTATAATGTTCTTGTCAGAGGTTTACCACAAAGTTTGAAAAACAAACCCCTCTGTTCCAGCAGAGTCTGATCACGTTGATGCATACGTGACCTGCCTGAAGAAACCTGCCTACATGTCACATCTTTATAAACCACTGTTTGTTTCAGTAAAACAGCCCCTGATTCCTGCAGCAGCCACTGAGCACAGGTACTACTACTACCTCTACTACTACTACTATTACTTTTTCTTATTAAAAATACTACTAATAATAGTATCTATCAAATGGTGCACTGCGTTATAGTGTTTTTTAAAATAAAAATCATTTTTAGAAAACAAGACAGATACAAGTTATAGAACAGACCAGTTTCTACTTAGATATTAAATTGTGCAACATTAATTATTGTTTTTATCACTAATACTGTTGTTGTTGATTTAACAGTATTTTAATTAACCCAGACCAGAGAAGCACAGAAGCATTATATTTTATTTATAATATATACATATTATTTACATGTATCATATTGCCTTTATTATATGTCTTTATTATCATGCCACATATACAGTGCTTATGTTAATTAATTACTTATGCATAAAATAGAGGATATGTATATGAAACTCAGTGAGTTGGGTGTAAAATAAAACTTTATGAAATGTCAATAAAATGTGAGGCAGCCTCTGTGTCAGCTGTAAAAAGCTTCACACACTACTTTAAATTAAAGAAAACAGATGTAAAACTGTGGCAGGATAACCAGCTGATGTTGTTTGTACATATCCACACTACTTTTCTCTTAAAGTTCAATATTTATTCAGACCTATTTTGCTATATTTACTTGGTAAGTACAGATTGTGACAGGGCTGCTGGTCACAGTGGAACGTCTGATTTTTTCAACAGTGCATAAAATCCCTAAGACAAATAATTATAAAGAGGTCAAAGTTTTTCCCTGTCTAAATGTGGAGATTTTCATATTAAGGTTCCCCTCATGCTTTTAGTGATGGAAGTAAAATGCATATCCTGCCTTCATTGTATATGGTGCTTTTTCCCCTGAACCCCTGGTGAAGAGTGTAACGTATTGCCTGCTGAGACACCACAGCTAATTTATGTAAACTATACCAGACTGAAATAAAGCTTACTATTTCTAATAAAGTATTTTAACTTAATGATACTGTAACTGTATCTGTATCTGCATGTGTTGTAGTCATGGCGTTCCCTCGGCCGCTGGCCTCAATGCTGTTGGCTTCACTCATCCTTCTTCTCTACTGGACAACCTCCTCTGCTCGGTCACATGACCCCACCTCCTCCAACCTCTCGGCTTTGTACAGGATGAAGAGAGACCTGCCGCCAAGAACCAAAGAGACAACAGATAAAATATTAGAAAATTTCAAACAGTCTCTTTCTGTATTTAAAGATGTGATGGGAAGCACTGCCATCAAAACGTTGGCTGAAAAGGCTCGTGAACCGGTGACAAAGGTGATAACAAAGCTTGCCAACATTGCCAGCTTAGCACCAGGCATTGGCAGTCTGGTCTTCTCCTTCATCAGCACGGTCTTGGCCTTCATCCCTCAGGAAGACCCTGTGCTGAAGGAAGTAAAGGAAGGATTTACCGAGCTGAACAGGAAACTGGACTCCCTTTCCGCCCAGATCTCCAACCTGGTAACAGATGTGGAGTGGTTCAACTATGCCAGCACCTACTCTCAGGACGAGGTCCGCATCCTCAACACCTGGAAGAAGTTCAACGAGTTTCGCGAGAACAGTGTGTTGGTCGAAAGTGAGGAGGACAAACTGCGGCTGGCACAGATATTCACCAGCTACTATGAAAACACAGGAGCTGAGGCCAGTGTGGCCAACCTCTATCATTACCTGACGGTCAGCAGCACATCTCTCAGTGGAAACATCAACGAGCTGCTGAATAAGAAGTTTAAATGTGACATCGCAGACATTAGCAAATATAACTTATATTTTAGCAGCTTGCTGTTGAAGGGGATGATACTCAACCAGCTCTACTGGAACCTGATCGGGTTTAACCCATCAGGGAAAGAAGATGAACAAACTCAGATGTTCAAGAATGTCTACAAAGCTCAGGTGTCAGCAATATACTACTGTCTGAACAAC
>NW_018128222.1:638256-647980 GCF_001952655.1 Monopterus albus
GGTGTCCTGAGGTCCCTTGATTTTCCTCCGCAGATCTGGTCACACGCGGTCGTCGTCACCACTGTCCGTCCTCCCGTGGCCTGGTCGCTGGTCCCGTAACTCCGTCCTCCCGAACAGCCTGGCCTCGGTGGTCTTCTTCCAACACCAGGTGCCGCCGGTTCCCACCACCACAGTTATTTCTGTACTATGCTTCCTACTTCTACACTTTCCAACCACCAATTATGCAGAACCCCACTCCTGGTACCAAAATTGTGTGGCCTGGTGAAATTAAACTAGTGCAGGACACAACAATGTCTTTTGGGTGTTTTATTCTGAATATAAATAATTGGGGTTTCCTCCAAACAAAATATAAAAGGAACAAAACAATGAATTAAACAACAGTCAACCCTGTCCCTCTCTCATTCGGTGCGGGCGTTTACGACTGCATTTTTACTGCAGATTTACCTTCAACAACCGGTACAGATCTTCCGCTGAAATACCGCTTCTGTCAGATGAACACACATAGCTTTTTTTGTTTCCCAGAATCCACTGGATTGATACCCAGCATCCTCTACGTTCCCAGGGTTACTTCTCTAAAAGCGGTAGCACCCCTTTTTCCATATCTAAGTCTAACAGGTGCATTTCCACCCGGCTACATTCTCCCCTGCTAAGAAGTCAACGTCCTCGGTGACTTAATTTAAACAGTTCACTTCGTCCACAGCTGCCCTAAAGAACGTGACACCCATGTTAGTCAACAACTGAGACAACACGTCAGGGGTCAAGGAAATAGCATTACACACTGATTTAGGGACATGGTGGGGGTTTGAATGTACTCCTGCATTCACTCTTCTACTCCGTCGAGGCGTTGGAATCGGAACAGTAACTTTATCATCACCTGTAGGCCTGCTGTGTGGCACTGGAGCAGTTGACTCCGATACAGTTGTATTCTTAGTGACCAAAATTTCAGCATGACCAGCCTCACTAGAACACCCATGATCTGAATCTTGCTGGATCTGACCAGGGACCTCATCTCTCTCTCTCGGGCCCCTCGAGCTCAAGTTTGTGAATGTGGTTTCTTCTAACATCACATACTCTGGGTCTGAATCCGGGTCTTCCGTTGCATCACCAGCAGCGGACAGGTTAGTCTCAGTGGGGACCCTATGTTTTGTCTTTCTGGGTGTGGGGATGGGACTGACACAAGGTCTAAGGTTGGCCCTATGGACCCTCTTAACAGGACCACCCTCCACTGGCTCTACTGCATGGGTGCTGCCCTGAACCTCAACAACCTTGTAAATAGCAGGACCCCAGACATCCTGTATTTTGTTTCGACCTTGTGGCCAGTGACGTAGGTAAACCAGCTGACCTATCTCTACCGGGGGACAGTATACCCGTTCTTGTTCATTTTCCCGTCTCCCTGCAGCTTTCTTTTCTGCAAACTGCCTTGCTCTGTCATGTGCCTCTCTTAAACGTTCCTGGTGTACAACCAGCCAGCTCTGTTTCCTATCCAGCACTTGTTCCTGACCCAGCAACGCGTCTATGGGAAGGTAAGGGTGTGTTCCAAACAGAAGGTAGTATGGTGAGTGTCCCGTGGTGGAATGAGGTGTCGCATTATAGGCATACACCAACTCAGGTAAAAACTCGGGCCAACGGCGCTTCCGTTCTGGTGGTAGTGTGCGCAAAAGGTCATGAAGGGTCCTATTGAAACGCTCACACTGGGCGTTTCCTTCCGGGTGGTGAGGGGTTGTGCGAGATTTCTTAACCCCATACAACCTGCACAGCTCCCTGATGACGTCACTTTCAAAATTTCTACCCTGGTCAGAGTGTAGCCTTTCAGGTACACCGTACTTCATGAACCACTCCCTCAAAAGAACCTTGGCTGTGGTATCAGCTTTCTGGTCACGGGTAGGAAACGCCTGGGTGAATTTGGTGAAAACATCTGTAACCACCAAGACATTCTCTCGCCCGTCAGAGGCAGGCTCCAACACACTAAAATCCACCGCTACAACCTCCAAGGGTCGTGTGGCAAGGAAGGACTTCATAGGGGGCCGTATCTTGGGCTGTGGCATCTTGGTCAGAACGCACCTTGGGCACTGTTTAATCCACTGTTCCACTTCCTCATACATCCCTACCCAGAAACATCTCTGCCGTAGTAGATTCTGCGTACGCTCTATTCCCTGATGTCCCATGCAGTCATGTACGCTTTTAAGCACAGCCTCTTTCAAACACTCAGGTAAAAGAAGCTGCTGACATTCACCAACCTGCACATCATCAATGATCCTATACAGTAACCCATCCACCTCCCTAATCCTGGGCCACTGTCGGAGTAGAGAGAGGACCGGTTTAGCAGAACTGCTCCTCTGCTGACGAGAGGGCTTCTTTTTCTGATCCCAAAATTTGTCTGACCTGGCAACACCTAGCACCCGCACTACCTAAATCCGGCCCTAACGCTGTTCCCTTCCTGCCCGGCCCGACACTTCGAAACCCGATGAATGGGATGGCAAGGGAACCCACTTCCACTTTTCAAGTCACCCTACAGAGCATAATCGGTGCCGCTAAAAATCGCAGGACCAGTCATTTTCGTAGAGCTCTTTCGGTAGTTTTGCGGGGTCTTGCAACTTTTCGGCTGGCTCGTTCGGGTTCCGAGCTACAAAAATCCAAAGTTTGGGTTTTGGGTTCCCATTTGTCAAAATTCCCTTTTTGGCCACCAGGTGGAGCACTTTTTTGACATGAGAAAACCTTTTTGACAGACAGGAGGTAACCTTTCTGACATTTCGGCATGGGGTTCCCCATTGTCAAAACAGGGTCCTCAATTGTCAATGACAGGAGGTAACCTTTCTGACATTTGGGATGACAGGAAGGTAACGTTTTGACATTGTCAGAAAGGTTCTCGTGTTAATTGCCAGGAGGTAAACTTTTTGACAAAGGGGGCTGACATTTGAGAAACTTTCTGACATTGTCAGATTTTTTAAAGAACCTTTTTGACAAATGGGGTGTGGCATTTTGAAACCCTAAGAGTGCATTTTGAAACCATTCTATGGGTTTTGAAATGTCAAACTTCTAAACTGGCTGGTGCCATTCCTTTTTTGCATTGACCTTGTGCAATTTGCATGACTCCTGATTGGTGGAGACATTTGGAAACCCCTAAAATGGGTGTCTGTGTTCCTGAAAATCAATGGTTCCTCCTGATTGCTCGTGGCATTTGGAAACCCCTAGAATGGGGTGTCTGGGTTCCCGAATGTCACAGGAACAAAGCAGCTCCCTGTGTGTGTAAAAGTGGTTGAAAATGCTTAGGTTAGAGTAGCAGTGCCATAAAACGCTGAAGGGATGCTTTAAACCTGTGGAAAAGTGCCTTAAAACCCTCAAAAAACGGTTGGAAATAGCGAAAACTGAAACACGGAAGTCATAACGGCGTTTTTTGACAATTCGAAACCCTTAGAGTGAAGGCTCAGTGTTGCCAAATGTTACGGACAAAAGCAACGGATTTGCCTGTGTAAAAGTGGTTGAAAATGCTTAGGTTAGAGTAGCAGTGCCATAAAACGCTGAAGGGATGCTTTAAACCTGTGGAAAAGTGCCTTAAAACCCTCAAAAAACGGTTGGAAATAGCGAAAACTGAAACACGGAAGTCATAACGGCGTTTTTTGACAATTCGAAACCCTTAGAGTGAAGGCTCAGTGTTGCCAAATGTTACGGACAAAAGCAACGGATTTGCCTGTGTAAAAGTGGTTGAAAATGCTTAGGTTAGAGTAGCAGTGCCATAAAACGCTGAAGGGCGCTTTAACATGGTGGGAAAGTGCATTAAAACGTTTCTAAATAGCAAACACACACTTCAGGAAAGCGTGACATTTGGCACACCGAGGCTGCCATGTTAAGGGTTTCGAAGTGTCAAAAAATGACTAAATAAATACATCTATATGAGCGATACACATTAACAAAGGTGATAAAATAAAGAAGAAATAATTTTCGCCAAGAGTGAGACACGAACCCACGGAGTCCGCAGGGAAGCGCAGCACTTTACCCAGTAGGCTGTCTCTCCAACACACTGGGTTAAGGCAAATCCGCTGCTTTTGTCCCTGACACTGCGAAACCCATAAATAGCAGTGTCGATGTTCCCAAATGTCACGTAATGCTTGCAGTGGATGTGTTCGCTATTTCCAACTATTTTAATGCACTTTTCCACAACTTTAAAGCACCCATTTTATGGCACATCTAATCTAACCTAAGCATTTTCAACCACTTTTACACAGGCGAATCCGCTGCTTTTGTCTGTGACAATTGGCAACAGTCAGCCTTCATTCAAAGGGTTTCCAAATGTCATTAGCGCCGTTATTACGTCCTACGTTTGAGTTTTGGCTATTTCCAACCGTTTTCCACAGGTTTTAAAGCATCCTGCAGCGTTTTATGGCACTGCTGAGCTAGCAGTGGCATTTTTAACCACTTTTACATGAGAGCCAAGCTGTTAAAAAAGCGGAGTACCAGGGGCGCCAGCTCTATGGGAAGATAACACAGGCTGTCAAAGTGTTTAAAAAGCAGAGTTCCAGGGGTCACCAGAGCCAGAAAGCTGTCAAAATGTGGCCACCATAGTCAGAAAACTGTAAAAAGTAAAAAAAAAATTTTTTAAGAGAACCAGGGTCATGACAGCTGTGAGCTTGCACAGTGACGAGTGCCTGTTTCGGGGTAGAGTGTGGCCGACACTGGGGGTGGTTGTGTGGAGAAATAAAAGCTGCACCAAGTCAATGGGAAAATAACATTGCTTTCTTAAACAAGCTGGACACTTGTCTTAACTCTCAGTGACATGTTGAGAATCTGAGAATTGTGCCACATGTGTTTTGGAGTACCAGGGGTGCCAACCCTATGGGAAAATAACACTGGAGTACCAGGGGCGCCAGAGCCCCTGGTACTCCAGGCTGTCAAAGCAGAGTTCCAGGGGTCACCAGAGCCAGAAAACTGTCAAAATGTTAATAAAAACAATGTACCAGGGCCTCCATAGTCAGAAAATAGTAAAAAGTAAAAAAAAATTTTTTAGGAGAACCAGGGTCATGACAGCTGTGAGCTTGCCCAGTGACGAGTGCCTGTTTCGGGGTAGAGTGTGGCCGACATTGGGGGTGGTTGTGTGGAGAAATAAAAGTTGCACCAAGTCAAAGGGAAAATAACACTGGAGTATTAAACAAGCTGGACACTTGTCTTAACTCAGTGACATGTTGAGAATCTGAGAATTGTGCCACATGTGTGGCGGAGTACCAGGGGCGCCAGCTCAATGGGAAAATAACACTGGAGTACCAGGGGCTCTGGCGCCCCTGGTACTCCAGGCTGTCAAAGTGTTTAAAAAGCAGAGTTCCAGGGGTCATCAGAGCCAGAAAACTGTCAAAATGTTAATAAAAACAATGTACCAGGGCCTCCATAGTCAGAAAACTGTAAAAAAGTAAAAAAAAATTTTTAAGAGAACCAGGGTCATGACAGCTGTCAGCTTGCCCAGTGGGGAGTGCCTGTTTCGGGCTGGAGTGTGGCCGACACTGGGGGTGGTTGTGTGGAGAAATAAAAGCTGCACCAAGTCAATGGGAAAATAACATTGCTTTCTTAAACAAGCTGGACACTTGTCTTAACTCTCAGTGACATGTTGAGAATCTGAGAATTGTGCCACATGTGTTTTGGAGTACCAGGGGTGCCAACCCTATGGGAAAATAACACTGGAGTACCAGGGGCGCCAGAGCCCCTGGTACTCCAGGCTGTCAAAGCAGAGTTCCAGGGGTCACCAGAGCCAGAAAACTGTCAAAATGTTAATAAAAACAATGTACCATGGCCTCCATAGTCATAAAAGTGTGAAAAACTAAAAAAAAAATTTTTAATAGAACCAGGGTCATTACAGCTATCAGCTTGCCCACAGACGAGAGCCTGTTTTGGGATAGAGTGTTTCATACACTGGGGGTGGTTGTGTGGAGGTGTGTTTTGGAGTACCAGGGCCAGCACAGGTTGTCAGCTTATAACAGTGGACCACAAATATGTCAAAGTCTTTAAAATACAGAGTACCGGGGCCACTGGGGCCTCTACAGAAGCTCTGACATTTCGGTATCTCTTCCATTCATTTTCCTAAACCAAATTCCCATTCAAAAGTCATGGCACATGTCAGGCAGCGCACGCGGCCGTACCAGGTGCTAGTGAGACCGGACCGGGCCCGTTCCGCTCCGCCCGGGTCCCCCGACAACATATTCAAAGTTTGAAGAGCAGGCCGAGCACCTGTGACCCCCGGCCCGGGGGGATAGGAGCGACGCAGCTCCGCCAAACCTTCGCACACTTGTTCCCCACCTCCTCCTGATACGGTGGCTGCATTTTTGACCCTCTAGCACCTACGCATCAGGAGTTAAGCCCACCAAATGTACTCAAAAAGTAAGGACTTTAGGGAGGCCTTGTCACCTTGATCTGTGACCCCCCAGCCCGGGGGGATAGTGGCGACGTGTCAACACAATCCCCACCACCTCTTCATACACAGGCCACATATTCCAGTCTTTATTATTTGCACTTAAAGTGTGCAGGCCTCAAATGAAGCCTGCCTGCCTGCCTGCCTGCATGCATGCTGACCTATTGACCTTTCACATGTTTTGAGGGGGAAACGGTGACACAGCACCCCCAGACTTGCAACACATGCTGCTCACAATGCCCTCTTTCCTCCCAAACGCCAATATGTCACAGTTTAATATTAATTTTCATGCTAATAGTCAGTTACACTTAGCAGCTCTCATCTGTGACACTGCAAAACCCCTAAAATGGGCTGTCTGGGTTGCTGAATGTCACAGGAACACAGAGTAAATTTCTCCTGTCTTTGTTCAAGCCATTTTACATTAGAAATCCAAATCTAGCTTCTATTTGAAAATTGGCCTTATAAAAAATAATTGTTACAATGCATTTTTGGACTTAAAATGGATGTGGTGGGTGCACCAAATGACCAAGAGATTGTTTTCAATTGCAAACCAAACTTTTTTTTTATTAAGATCCTTAACAGAACACAAGGGTTAAAGCAAACATTACAGCAATCAAGTGTCACATTTGCTTGAAAAGAATCGACCACATATCAAATCATCCAACTCCCTGACTAAATAACACTTTGAACAATAAAACTAATTTTTAACATCTGATATGCTGAACAAAAAATATATATAAATAAACTACCACTACATGATATAACATTTTATCTGCACACAATCAAACAGTAAATAACACTTTGAACAATAAAACTAATTTTTAACTAATTTTTAACACATTTGAATGAGATGAGGAGAGAATGACAGGGGGAAATGTGGACCTGCTTGTACCATCATTTATTTCTCACTAACCAAAATGAATGGCACATGCTGCAGGGAGTAACAAGAAAAAGAAATGTGAACACTAAACATTTTCAACACTATTCTCTGGCCTGGGTGCAGTAGCCCAAATATTTTAAATATAATATATTGTGGTTACAGGACCCTGTGTGTGTGTGAGTGTCAGTGTACTTCAGTGCATACATCTTTGTTTGAATACATCTGAAGTTGAATCTGCTGATTATTTTCTTTGATGAATCTATATGAATCTTGATTGTTTCCTCTGTGTGTTGCTCTGACACATACATCTTTGGCATCATTGGAATGCACGCATCATCTAGAATTGCCACAGATATCTAATGCTATCATCAAAACCCTAACCCCCACACACCTGCACACTTCTCTTTATTTAACCAGGTAAAAAACCCATTGAGATCAGGGGCCGCCCCCCTACATGTCAATATAAGTGGAAGGGAAAAAAACAGTGCAGTTAAAAAAAAAGTTGCTCAGTGTCAATGTTTCCTGGAATGGTTGATTTTCTGGCCAAATGTGTCCATGTCCGGGTGGCACTCACAGGGGAAGGTCTGGGCGTCAATACAGAGCTGCTGGCCGCCAGCTTTGAAGAAGAACAGGTAGCACATGCTCTCCTGGATGGACGTCTGCAGCTCCTGTACCTCTGCTCTTGTGATCACCTTGCCACGATAATCACAGATCATCGATCCCTTTGGAAATTTCCTGGTGGCAACAACTCCTGTGTATGGACAACATAATATGCATGGTTAGAATATGGTCTGCTTAAAATGTCATACTTATATTATATTATGATAATAATCACAATTCAACACAGTGAAAAGAGCATACCTTGGCCTTTGTTTCCACCAAAATCCTTGATGGCCAGACCTGACCATTTCTGTCTGGTGACCATCCTTATTATTTTCGGGTCGTTTTCAACAGCCAGTTTAACTGCTGGTCTCCATTTAGACACAACATCACCTGGGCTGGGACAGTTGCCAGTCCACCCCTCCTTCTCAATCTCTCGGTGAACCTTGTGTGCGGTGGGAGGTCGCCTTGTGAATTGAGCTGTCAAAAAGAGATTTAAATTTCACTTACAGTGCCTTGCGAAAGTATTCGGCCCCCTTGAACTTTGTGACCTTTTGCCACATTTCAGGCTTCAAACATAAAGATATAAAACTGTAATTTTTTGTGAAGAATCAACAACAAGTGGGACACAATCATGAAGTGGAACGAAATTTATTGGATATTTCAAACTTTTTTAACAAATAAAAAACTGAAAAATTGGGCGTGCAAAATTATTCAACCCCCTTAAGTTAATACGTTGTAGCGCCACCTTTTGCTGCGATTACAGCTGTAAATCGCTTGGGGTATGTCTCTATCAGTTTTGCACATCGAGAGACTGAAATTTTTGCCCATGCCTCCTTGCAAAACAGCTCGAGCTCAGTGAGGTTGGATGGAGAGCATTTGTGAACAGCAGTTTTCAGTTCTTTCCACAGATTCTCGATTGGATTCAGGTCTGGACTTTGACTTGACCATTCTAACACCTGGATATGTTTATTTGTGAACCATTCCATTGGAGATTTTGCTTTATGTTTTGGATCATTGTCTTGTTGGAAGACAAATCTCCGTCCCAGGCTCAGGTCTTTTGCAGACTCCATCAGGTTTCCTTCCAGAATGGTCCTGTATGTGGCTCCATCCATCTTCCCATCAATTTTAACCATCTTCCCTGTCCCTGCTAAAGAAAAGCAGGCCCAAACCATGATGCTGCCACCACCATGTTTGACAGTGGGGATGGTGTGTTCAGGGTGATGAGCTGTGTTGCTTTTACGCCAAACATAACATTTAGGTGAACAAATCTTACTCAGCAGCTTAGGAATCGCCTTCCGCGCACCGAGCTGGCACCGCCTGAGCGACTCCTGCGACACGACCTTCGACAACTTCTTGTCCTTAGTCGTGAGCTGGTGGGCCAACATCTTTTTTGAAATCGATTTTATGGCCTGTCTCACGGCCCGGATCACACCAGTGATCTGGCTTTGGGAGAGCCTGGCCAACTTCGGGGGGGTCTCCTTAAAATAGACCATGAATTGCAGGACATTCCTGAGGTAAAAGTATGCCGTGGTGACGTTTTTCCCCGACGCGGACAGGACGTTGGGCCATCTGCGGGGGGAACACACATACAGTCATAGGTTGATGCATGCATACATGTCAAACCAAGAAAGAAGCGAGCAGAGCAGTAAGACCGCACTTACTGGATGATCTGCTCCGTCTTATCTAAAAAGCGCCAGGTAGCCAGGGAGGAGTCCTTGCCGGCCATGAAGGCCAAAAAGGACTTTATCCGGCTGATCTTGGAGAAGGCATTCTCCCGGTGCTTTTCGGATGGACAGCTGCCCTTGTGGAAGGCCTGGTACTTGCGTAAGTAATTTTCTGTTAAAAAAAAA
>NW_018128222.1:665225-665962 GCF_001952655.1 Monopterus albus
TTACAAGTATTTTAACTTAATGATACTGTAAGTTATAAGCTATTTTTAAGCTTCTTCCGGCTCTTTTTAACCAGGAACTCACAAAGACGAAGCAGACCACTTGGATATATAAAAAATAACCGTGCTGGTTTATTCAAAGAATCACAGGTAAAATTAACATTACACGTCCAGATCTCTTCCACCTCCAATCCTGCACGCAGGCAGACCAAGTATGAAAGACCCTGAACCATAATGCCTATACAATATTATCACTTGGTTGGGCTAGCCCATTCTACTCAGCAACGTCAAACCGTGACGTCACCTGATATGCCAGCTTTGCAGCTGACCATAACAATAGTCAAAACATGAAGAAAATTAAAGTGTGTGGCTGTTGATTAGTGGTGTGTATCTAAGAACATTTTGACATGACCTTACACATAAGAAAATATTATGCTCTCCTCCTTTGTCAGCATAGTCTTGGCCTTCATCCCTCAGGAAGACCCTGTGCTGAAGGAAGTAAAGGAAGGATTTGCCGAGCTGAACAGGAAACTGGACTCCCTTTCCATCCAGCTCTCCAACCTGGCAACAGATGTGGAGTGGTTCAACTATGCCAGCGTCTACTCTCAGGACGAGGTCCGCATCCTCAACACCTGGAAGAAGTTCAACGAGTTTCGCGAGAACAGTGAGTTGGTCCAAAGTGAGGAGGACAAACTGCGGCTGGCACAAATATTCACCAGCTACTATGAAAAAAAAGGAGC
>NW_018128222.1:666654-687164 GCF_001952655.1 Monopterus albus
TACTAGGAAAACACAGGAGCTGAGGCCAGTGTGGCCAACCTCTATCATTACCTGACGGTCAGCAGCACATCTCTCAGTGGAAACATCAACGAGCTGCTGAATAAGAAGTTTAAATGTGACATCGCAGACATTAGCAAATATAACTTATATTTTAGCAGCTTGCTGTTGAAGGGGATGATACTCAACCAGCTCTACTGGAACCTGATCGGGTTTAACCCATCAGGGAAAGAAGATGAACAAACTCAGATGTTCAAGAATGTCTACAAAGCTCAGGTGTCAGCAATATACTACTGTCTGAACAACAGTGAGCAGTACATGAAGGAAGACGTGAAGGAGATCGCCACAAAACTCAGACCTGACGACAAACAAGCCATCACTCATCAGGTGAAAAAGGCTCTGGATCAGAAGTACAACTGGTACGACTGGGTGGTGCTGGTGTACAATGAAAATGATCGAGACAATTATCTGATTTTTGATATGATCAAGATCCCTGTGGGCACAATCACTGTCGCTGTGGGCCACACTCGGAAAGCAGATTTTGAATTTGAAGAAGAAATTAGACAAGCAGCCATAAAATGCTTTGAGAATGAAGATTGTCGCATTCATGACGCATTAGTTGGATGTTCTTATACGGAAATTCGAGATGCGAGCCCTGGTTGGCGACACCACGACTCTATGAGCTTTAGAAAAAATGCCAAAGCGACACATGTGACCTATGGGGAAAACATTGTTTTCCCTCCACCCTTCATTAAATTAAATTGTGAATGGGATGGGTATAAAAATACCGGTAAGCGTTACATATATTACTCCAGGACTTTGCCTGTCTGCACTACAAATCCATGTGAGAATAGTGGGACATGCAAGAAGCTGTTGGATTCCAATGAGTGGCTGTGCGAGTGTCCTGATGGTTTCTATGGAGACAGATGTGAAAACAACATCATCATCAGCAAAGATATAGCAACTGATAACCATCAATCTGTGCCTGATATCAGCACCATCAGCACCAAACTGAAAGTGATGGAGGCCAAACTGGAGGAGATTCTCAACACCATCAATGTCAGATGTCATCAATAAGCCAAACTACAGAGACAGATGTGACAGGGAAACAAAAGAGGAAGTATTCAGAGCTACATTATCTGGTCTCTTTGGTTCTTGGCGGCAGGTCTCTCTTCATCCTGTACAAAGCCGAGAGGTTGGAGGAGGTGGGGTCATGTGACCGAGCAGAGGAGGTTGTCCAGTAGAGAAGAAGGATGAGTGAAGCCAACAGCATTGAGGCCAGCGGCCGAGGGAACGCCATGACTACAACACATGCAGATACAGATACAGTTACAGTATCATTAAGTTAAAATACTTTATTAGAAATAGTAAGCTTTATTTCAGTCTGGTATAGTTTACATAAATTAGCTGTGGTGTCTCAGCAGGCAATACGTTACACTCTTCACCAGGGGTTCAGGGGAAAAAGCACCATATACAATGAAGGCAGGATATGCATTTTACTTCCATCACTAAAAGCATGAGGGGAACCTTAATATGAAAATCTCCACATTTAGACAGGGAAAAACTTTGACCTCTTTATAATTATTTGTCTTAGGGATTTTATGCACTGTTGAAAAAATCAGACGTTCCACTGTGACCAGCAGCCCTGTCACAATCTGTACTTACCAAGTAAATATAGCAAAATAGGTCTGAATAAATATTGAACTTTAAGAGAAAAGTAGTGTGGATATGTACAAACAACATCAGCTGGTTATCCTGCCACAGTCTTACATCCGTTTTCTTTAATTTAGAATAGTGTGTGAAGCTTTTTACAGCTGACACAGAGGCTGCCTCACATTTTATTGACATTTCATAAAGTTTTATTTTACACCCAACTCACTGAGTTTCATATACATATCCTCTATTTTATGCATAAGTAATTAATTAACATAAGCACTGTATATGTGGCATGATAATAAAGACATATAATAAAGGCAATATGATACATGTAAATAATATGTATATATTATAAATAAAATATAATGCTTCTGTGCTTCTCTGGTCTGGGTTAATTAAAATACTGTTAAATCAACAACAACAGTATTAGTGATAAAAACAATAATTAATGTTGCACAATTTAATATCTAAGTAGAAACTGGTCTGTTCTATAACTTGTATCTGTCTTGTTTTCTAAAAATGATTTTTATTTTAAAAAACACTATAACGCAGTGCACCATTTGATAGATACTGTTATTAGTAGTATTTTTAATAAGAAAAAGTAATAGTAGTAGTAGTAGAGGTAGTAGTAGTACCTGTGCTCAGTGGCTGCTGCAGGAATCAGGGGCTGTTTTACTGAAACAAACAGTGGTTTATAAAGATGTGACATGTAGGCAGGTTTCTTCAGGCAGGTCACGTATGCATCAACGTGATCAGACTCTGCTGGAACAGAGGGGTTTGTTTTTCAAACTTTGTGGTAAACCTCTGACAAGAACATTATAGGCCTAAGAGATAGGTGGTCAAGTGAGTTTTGGTGTGTTGATATTATGGCTTTATTAGGATTTGAGTAGGATTTTGTCAGACAGGACATCTGACAAACAAACACCCGACTTTCATGCAGCCAGTGGTTGTTTGTGTCTGACATCGTAGGTTAGCTACTTTTTATTTGAGTGTGTTTTAACTGACCCTAGGGTATTTCCCAAACCTTAAAAAAGTGGTGAAGACAATGAAAAATTTTCACGTCTTATGAAAATACACTGTGTTAACAAAATCAGTGGTCACAAAGAACATACACAGGTCCATGACTTCACTGTGCCCAGACTTTGAGTAAACTTCCAGTTGATTTTAAACTGCCCTCTCCTGTCTTCACTTCAGGCGCTTTCAATAAAAGAATTTGGGTAAACTCTAACAATATGTACAATAAAGTGTCTAGCGGGACAAATATAATCAGTCAAGATTCAAAATAGGAATAACCTTTTTATTCAGAAAAACCTCGCGTCCACCGTAACACATGCATCCGAATGCTTGTAGCTTGTAGCTTGTTTTGATGACTTTTTAATCGCCGTTTCCGGTCTTGCTCGCGGCAGCAAACATGGCGAACGGCTAATGAATCGTTGTCTGCATTCATATTTGACGGCTTCTGATTTTGTTTGCAGGGCGTAAACAATACGTTTTACTATACTTTTAGCACCCAGTTGTGCAACTGTAGGGCGCTGCGCTCTACATGTTTTACTTGACTAAAAGGTAAAGTCAAATTCTGCCTCTTGTGCTATTGTCGATGCTAACATGGCCCTAACCACAAGTGTAAGCTAAGCTAACGTTAGCGGCTAACTTGGCAGCCAAATGCTGCATGACCAGCTGATATTTAGACGGGTTTACTGGCTTTATCGTGTTTCTCGGCTAATTAAAAGGTCCGCAGCCTGACAAGAGAGAAATTTTAGTTTGATTTAGCTTATTTAATAGTAATGCAACTGTCAGTTGTTAGCTAGCATAGCCAACGTTAGCCCTTAAGTGCCATAGACGTGCAGCGGTGTGTATTTTTATTATCGTAGTGTTAGTATTTTGACGTTGCATTCTCAGATAACTAGAATTTTACCATAACTTTACCAAATCGCCAACTTTGTGTATCAACGGCTTTTTAACTGATGTGGGTAAAAGCGCTTACTAAGTGGAGCGGCTGTGAAACACCTTCCAGGGACGTGCTTAGTTGTTTGTGAAATAAAGATGTAACGTTACAGCTGTGCACGTTAACGGCGAACAGTGATGTTAATCTAATTTCATTTGTCATCTCCGATGGGATTTTCATACTCTAATACTACAGGTCGAAAGAGAGACACCGGTAAAATGGGGCGGCGTTCGACCTCCTCCACGAAGAGTGGGAAGTTTATGAACCCCACCGACCAGGCCAGTAAGTACCGACTCCTGTGGCACGGACCTCCTGGGTAACACCCGATGATTTACCTGTGTTGTTATCAGATGTCTGAACGATGACAGTGTGCACTTGTTCTTACAGGAAAGGAAGCCAGGAAAAGGGAGTTGAAAAAGGTACTAGTGGTCTTTACACATCAGATTCCAATGTATTGCACATCTTAAATACATCAGTCACATTATTATTGTGTTGATAACATTATGTATTTGTTGTCAATGGTCCTGTTAGAACAAAAAGCAGAGAATGATGGTGAGAGCGGCGGTGCTGAAGATGAAGGACCCTAGACAGATCATCAGAGACATGGAGAAGCTGGATGAGATGGGTG
Source organism: Monopterus albus (assembly GCF_001952655.1). Classification (NCBI taxonomy): domain Eukaryota; kingdom Metazoa; phylum Chordata; class Actinopteri; order Synbranchiformes; family Synbranchidae; genus Monopterus; species Monopterus albus. Next base: position 670,881 of record NW_018128222.1, read on the forward strand.
AGGGGCGATGTTCCTGTTGAACTGGCAGTTGTGTGGTTCAGAATGGGTTTGTGGTTGTGCAAATGTTACTGTGCTCACTCAGTCATATTACTCATGTAATCTGAGGATAGTCTTACTTTTGAAGCAAGTTGCATATTCTCATTCATCTAGTTCAGAAATTAATAATTTTCTACCTTTCACAAGTGAAAGTGGGGTTTTCCTGTATAACTTTCAACAGAGTTCAACCCCGTTCAGCAGCCCCTGCTGAATGAGAAGGTGTTGAGGGACAAGAGGAAGAAGCTACGTGAGACATTTGAACGCATCGTCCATCTGTATGAGAGAGAGAATCCTGACACCTACAAGGAGCTACGCAAACTGGAGCTGGACTATGAGACCAAACGAGGGCAATTGGCTCTCTATTTTGACTCTGTCAAGGTGTGTTTATTTGTTTGGATGCAAAAGCACATTTTTTTATTTACTGTACTTGTCAATGACTTTATGAGTCAGGGGATACAGGATGTATTTTTTCACAAAGCTAGTTCAGATATATGAACCTAAAAATGATTTTGGTTGCAGGCTTGTGTCTTGTTTGCTGAACTCTGCATGAAGTGCATTGAGCTTCAGCACTTGATATTCCAGTTCCTCTACATTGCATGGGCTTTGTGTTGACTCCCTGGTTACCATCATGTTTTATGTCTTATTTTTCAGAATGCAGAGTCCGTGGAGGTTGACAGTATCCCTTTACCAGATATGCCTCATGCCCCCTCCAGTATCCACATCCAGGACATCCCTCTACCAGGAGCTCAACCTCCCTCCATCCTAAAGAAGACCTCAGTTTTTGGGTAGGCCTTGACCTGTGTGCATTAAAGGTTTCTGCAGGTAGATGATGTTGAGGACTGTCACTGTGCCACTGAGGTAATTCTGTTTTGATGCATCTCTCAGTAAAGGACCCCTGTCGTCATCCTCTGGACCGGTGGTGGTAACAGTGCCAGGTGTTCCACGTTTACCTCCTGGAAAGAAGCCCCCTGGCCCCCCACCTGGGCCCCCACCTCCACAGGTCCTGGCACTGTATGGCATGCCTTCTCGACGAGCTTTCAGCACAGATGCAGGTAACATGAACTGTCCCGTTAATGACCACATTTCTGAATGCTAATGTTCCTTTCAATAACAATACCTCTTTTCAGTAGCTGTGATCATGTTTCTGCCTGTGGCCCTTGTTCATTTTAAGATGATTTTAACTATTAAGCTTCTTGTTCTTGGATGTTTGAGCGTGCTTTACTAGAGATGGGGGCTGCAAATTAGCTCTTAGATATACACCCCACATATGCACTGTATTGGTTGCCTGTGTGTGACATTGTTTAGCTGCACATGTCTCTATAAAATAAACAAATAAAGTTCTTATTTATCCTCCACAACAGAGCCTTCTATTCCTGGTTTAGAAAAGGACTCAGCCATGGACCTGGGAAGAGATCGGGACGGTGGCAGTGACAGTGACAGAGATCGGGATGATTTGGACGACGACGACAGCGACTCTGAGGAGGACAGTGAAGAAGAGCGAGATGAAGTGGGGGGCGGTGACCAGAGAATGAGTGTCGACAGGCTGGATGATGAGAGGGAAAGACGGGAGGATAGAGACAGGAATGAAAGACCTGCTGGTGAGTGTCCTAGAATTTCTTCAGCATATTTTTTAAAGTACTTAAACAGTGCCCTTTGTCTTTTGCTAGTGGTTTTTGTTCTTTACATTATTTTACAGAAATATTATGGGTTTGGGTCAAATGGAGGAAAAATGACATCACAAGTTTTAGGAAACTAACTTGTACATTTTCCAAATAATCACGTCTTCGGTAGCTGTCTTGGCACTGTGCGGTGTATAAACAGCCTCAGTGGATTTTCTGAAGGATTAGAACAGATTAGAGTTTGTATTGTTGCACTGATATATTCATTTGATGAATGTGTTTGTCTGCTTCAGGTCGCAGTGTGCGTTTTGCAGATATACCTGCAGAGGCACCGCTTGAAGTAAAAAGGAAGAAAAAGAGGCTGGTGAAGAAGAGCAAGGCCATTACCCCTCTGCAGGCCATGATGTTAAGGATGGCAGGTACTAGAATATACTAGTGTCCCTGCTGCATACTGAATAAGACATTATATTTTATTGACATTGCATGGTGTTGCCCTAAATGTGCTTAGGTCAGTCAGTTCCTGAGGAGGAAGAGGAAGAGGAAGTTGAGGAGGAATACACAGATGAGTCAGACAGCTCGGACATCGAGGACAGGGGACCGCCAGGGGACCACCAGTCCCACCTCATGGCCACTCAGCGTCTACCCCCTCCTGCTGGGCCAGGGGGACAGCAAGGGCCTCCACACTTGCAGGGTCCACCAATGACTGGGCCTCCACCACTGGGGCCACCCCCAGCTCCTCCAATGAGGCCTCCTGGCCCCCCCTCTGGCCCACCTCCTGGTCCACCACCAGGTTAGTGACAGCACTTACTGCATTTTATCTAAACTGGACACTGTTGTTTTAAGGATTGGCTGGTTTCACACTCTCCACCCGTGCACGTTCCATCATTCAGATGATCTCTTCTGTTATCTTTAGGTGCTCCTCCGTTCCTGCGGCCTCCTGGTATGCCTGGGGGCATGAGGGGTCCAATGCCTCGTCTTCTGCCTCCTGGCCCCCCACCAGGTAGACCTCCTGGCCCTCCACCAGGCCCCCCTCCTGGCCTCCCACCAGGCCCCCCACCGAGAGGACCCCCTCCCAGACTGCCACCCCCGGCACCCCCAGGTGGGCTTGTGTGTGTGTGTGTGTGTGTGTGTGTGTGTATATGATGGCAAACGTGACATCATCCGGTGTCAGACAGTAACCAGTATGTGCTGCTGCTGTTGAGCTCCAGTGAAACACAAACTAAAAGTAGATGCTTCCCTACATCATTAACCATATGTAGGCATATTTAATGTTTTATGTATCTGTAGCGGCAAAGAGGAATGCCTGACACGTTTTCCATCAGATATATCTGTGTTGTCTCCTTACAGGCATCCCACCTCCTCCCCCAAGAGCAGGAGGGCCCCCGCGTCCACTTGCCCCACCACTGTCCCTCTTTCCTCCACCTCTCAACTCCAATGTGCTCAGTGCTCCTCCCAACATTGTCCAGCGGCAAAAAGGCTCAGCGCCCAGCCAGGATGGTTCACAGAGCAGCTTACCGCCCCCTGCCATGCCCATGCCCATGCCCATGCGACCAAATGTCATGCAAATGCCCCCTCCCCCAGGGACAGCTGCTGCCTCCACAGGCACCAATCCTGGCAGCAACACCCCCAGCCACCACCACACAGCCACCATAGAAAAACGAGCCAACATCACGTCTGTGGCAGGCGCAGGAGGCAGCCCGGCAGCCGCTGCACGCCCGGGGCCACCATCTCTGCCAAACCTCAGATTATCAATCCCAAGGCGGAGGTCACCCGCTTTGTGCCCACCGCACTGAGGGTGCGTAGGGACAAAAGCAGCACCATGCCTGGGGCAGCAGCTGGGCCTGTGGAGAAAGCAGGGAGTGCTTTTGGAGGAAGGAGGGGAGATGAAGGCATGGGAGGAGGCCAGGGGCAGAAACAGCAGGCAACAGCTGCACCGACGGGCGCCCCAACCCAGATGGGTGCTGTGTCCCAGCCCAACATGAAGACTAAGGACCAGGTGTACGAAGCCTTTATGAGGGAGATGGAGGGACTCCTCTGAGACTTGAGGGGAAGTGTTCAATGGGTACGCTCTACAACACCAGTGTATCTATGTGTTTTCTGTGCAGAGTAACAGAGGTAGTTTATCTAGCAAACCAAGGAAGCAGGAAGGCTGCTGCACCTTCAGCAGGCCCATCCTGATTTAGTCAGGTTGTATCATAGAGAATGTGAATTAATTTACATACTTAATCTGACTGTATAAGTAATTGGACACATTTAGATTGATTGCTGTTCCATTAAGTGAAACACTATGCTCAGCTCTGTGTTTTCCCCACAGCTTTTTTTCTTCCAGCTATTTGTCATTTGCCATGACCAGAAAAAGAATTTTGTGTCATTGTTTTACGGTCAACCATTTATTTTATTGGTGATCTCCTGAACATGTTGGGCATCAAAAGAAAAGTGTGGAATGTTTGTCAACCAGTGATGAAACCTTTGCCTGGAACTGACCTGTAGCCAAATAAATACTTCAGTGTTTTCACCTCATGTTCCAGTGGGATGTAATAGACAAGATGATATATGAACAAAATGAGTCACAGTTAATTTCACAATGCTTTATATCTAGCCTAGTGGTTGTTTCCCTCATAAACCATGAGTCTGTGCTCTGGGAGGTGGATAGTGTTATCGTCAAACCTTATTATGGACACATTATTAGAAGTCCATAGGGAAAAATAGAGCAAAGTAAAATGTAATACAACACTGAAATGAAATGAGTCCACTAAAATACAAGAAAAATGAAAAAAGACATAAGCTGTGTATAAGAGGGAACAGCAATTATTTCTCAACTTAGAGTTGAGCTAGATGTATCTCAAACAAAGTCACCTTCGGCTTTCCCCGTTTAGGAAGAAGCCACAGAGAACCATCACACTGACATGTTGACATTTGGCACGTGTTTTACGCCGGATGCCCTTCATGACGCAACCCTGATTCGAAGCCGGGACGCTGCGCCTTAACCACTAGCCTACCAGGGACGGCTAGATGTATCAAAAACAACAGTTCCCATCATCCATTGCGACCTGAGCTCGTTTCCGCATCGGCGCATTGCGGAGCTGACGACACGTTGGGCTGAAAACAGCATGGCAGACAACGAAGAGAGCGTGAAGCCAAAAACCGATGAATTAATTGAAGGTGCGACTAGTGATGAAGGTAACAGTCACATTAATGACGGCGAAAATGAAGAGGCAGGGAAGACCTTCAAGGATTTGGTAAGTTTGTCTCCTATCGACAGAAAACCAATGTACTTTATAGGAATACAAGCAGCAACGTAGCAATTTGACTTAGCTAGTAATGTTAGCATGTGAAATATTCCCGGCATCTGAATAAATTGATAGCACAGCGTTACCAGCATCTTACAAAGGTCTCTCTCTGGTTTCTTTGCCTCCGACAGGGAGTTACTGAGGTTCTCTGTGAAGCGTGTGATCAGCTGGGATGGAAGAGCCCGACAAAGATTCAGATAGAAGCCATACCGGTCGCCCTGCAAGGTGGGTGACAGCACTGTCCTTCGTTAAAGGGTGCAGCTGGTGGGTCTTCTCTGCAGACCAGCATTCCTTTATTTATTCGTTTATTTAAATGTCCTGCGTCGGGGTGCCCAGCTTGTGGACAACAACAGGCTGGTCACGTGACAAACTCCAGTAAACAGTTCCACAAATACAAGAAGAAAACATTACAAAGGACGCAGCTGTATGTTTAAGTTGCCCAAACCGCCAGACAGCCAAAACAAATCAGGAATCTTTGACCAGATTTAGTCAGACAGCTGATTCTTCAACTCCTCTTCTTTCTTACATGGCATAATGTAATAAAAACTGGAATTTGTCCTCCGCATCACCATCACAAGGACACAGTTGCTGATCTTCAGAAGTGCCTTTACATCTGACTCCTCTGTATCTTCAGTGTCGTACAGGCTTCCTGTTTGATTTGAACATATCTCATATCTTTGTTTTCCATTGTTCATAAATGATCTTGACTCATTTTTGTTAGTCTTTACCCTGCATGTTTTTCCTAAAGTGGTTTATTATTGTTGCTGATGCTTTAATGTTCAGGCTGCATTTTAATGTTGTAGCTGGCTGTTGTAGAGTTAATCCTGCCCATGTCATATATCAGTGAGTGGTTTAATTTACTGTATAACAATGCTTTAACAATGCTTTGTATTTTATATGTTTTGTAGGTTTTTGTGGTCAACAGTGTGTAGAATGTTTTTCCAGCATTAGGATCTGAAGCATCTGTTAGTAAGGCTTAATTTTAATGAGTAAAGTAACTAGTAACCTGTAAAATGCATTTGGAGTTCAGAGGAAGTATCAAAGTCTTTAGGTAGACGGTAAAACAAAATGGAGATTCTCAAGTAAAGCGCCATACAAGTACCTAAGAACCTACTTCACTGTCATTCCCATCTGTCTTCTTCTTCTTGAACGGCAGGGAGGGATATTATCGGCCTGGCAGAGACTGGCTCAGGAAAGACTGGCGCCTTCGCTCTGCCTATCCTGCAGTCGCTGCTGGCCTCACCCCGGAGGCTTCACACCCTTGTCCTCACGCCCACCAGGGAGCTGGCATTTCAGATCTCAGAGCAGTTCGAGGCCCTGGGATCCAGCATTGGTGTAAAGTGTGGTATGTACCTATTTAAGGTTCGCTAGTTTGAGATGATGCAGAAGACGCTCTGCGGTTGTGATCCCAACACCTTTCTAACTTGTGTTGCAGCTGTCGTAGTTGGAGGGATCGATATGATGTCCCAGTCCCTGGTGTTGGCTAAGAAGCCACACATTGTTATTGGTAAGACCCCAAGTGCAACCAGCAGTTTGTGGCTTTTGCATGTGTGTGTGTGTGTGTGTGTGTGTGTTTATCCGCTTGTCCTCATGAAATAAATGAATATTTTGATCTTACAGCACATTTAGAATAGGAAAGATCACAAACTGTATGGTGAATATGAAAATTAGAAGCTTCACTACACTACGTGTTTTCTCATGAATCACTCATAGCTCCAGCATCAAGTTGTCACTTCTTTCTGGCACTCTCTGTATTCAGCTGTTTAATCCTCCGTGTGTTTCCAGCCACACCTGGTCGGCTGATAGACCACCTGGAGAACACTAAGGGCTTCTCCCTGCGAGCTCTGAAGTTCCTGGTCATGGATGAAGCCGACAGAATCCTCAACATGGACTTTGAGACTGAGGTGGGTAGTCGGTAAAAGAAAAAGTCTTCCTTTCATCCAGAACCACAGTCCCCCTCTGTTTAATGTAAAGAAACAGAATGACTTGTATGCACAGATTCCCTGAAGCGCTACGAGCAAAATAATGAAACCTGAGTCACAGAAGCATTTTTGTTTGATTTTCTCTTATTGACAGGTGGATAGAATCTTGAAGGTGATTCCCAGGGAGAGACACACGTTCTTGTTCTCTGCCACCATGACCAAGAAGGTAGACAAAGACCCATCAGTTGCTTTGTGTCCTACTGGTCGCTAATGCTGCAGTTTTAACAGGAAGGCTAAGAAGCCAGCACAAGAGCACTGTACTGGCTGTGCACTGACTGTCTTTGATTCACTTACAGGTCCAGAAACTACAGAGAGCCGCTCTGAAAGATCCTGTGAAATGTGCTGTGTCTACTAAATACTCTACAGTAGACAAACTGCAGCAATATTACATATTCATACCATCCAAGTACAAGGTGGGACACACAGAGACGTGCAGCCTCACTTCTCGTTGCAGTGTTGCAGAGGATATATTCTGTGCCAGAGTGACTGTGTGATGGTGTTTCCTGTAGGTACATAATACTGGAGCTTGTGCTTGTTCGCTTCGTTGCAGGACTGTTACCTGGTGTCCATCCTAAACGAGCTGGCTGGGAACTCCTTCATCATTTTCTGCAGCACATGTAACAGTGCCCAGAGGGTGGCGCTGCTGCTAAGGAACCTTGGCATCACTGCCATCCCTCTGCACGGCCAGATGAGTCAGGTAGAGCTTCACACATACTCTTCTCACCTCCCAGGCTGTCTCTCACATATACACGCTTCCTCTGAGCTCCCAGCATCAAACATCAGCATCGATAATGTGCAGTGTTGGACAAGCATCTATTTGTTCTGTTTGTCTCTGTTCACACATTTTGATCCAACATAAAAAAGCTACAGATACTGTAGGAGTCTGCAGGCGTTAAATGATTTATGTAACAGTAATAAACATCAACTGATTATGTTTGTCGTTGTGCTTATTTTAGACTACATCTGTCAGTTCTTTTGTCAGCCGTGCACCGGTGCGCCCCAAACAGCGCAGACACATACTCGTAGATGCCACATCTGGCTTGTAAACTGTCACTGTAAACATACAGACTGTATTTAAAGCTGTGTTCTTCCTCTGCTGGTCAGAATAAACGTCTCGGGGCACTGAACAAGTTCAAGTCCAAGTCTCGGTCTGTGCTGCTGGCGACTGATGTGGCGTCCAGAGGACTGGACATTCCTCACGTAGACTGTGTCATCAACTACGACATCCCCACGCACTCCAAGGTACCGTGGAGCTGACATTCACACTGCTCGTCTGTTTCACTGATGTGGTGCCAATGGGTGTTTATCTGTCCTCAGGACTACATCCACAGAGTCGGCCGAACAGCCAGAGCAGGGCGGTCGGGGAAGTCCATCACGTTTGTCACTCAGTAAGTTTGACCCATCACATAATGTCAGACCGGATCCTCTGACTCTACGCTGTTATTTCCTAATGAAACCCTGTGTGCTGCTGCTGCTGCTCTGGGTGATGCTGACCTGACTGCCGTCCTAACACGTCCCCTCACTTCAGGTATGACGTGGAGCTTTTCCAGCGAATCGAAACTCTGATTGGAAAGAAACTTCCCGCCTTCCCTACTCAGGAAGAGGAAGTGATGATGCTGGTGGAGAGGGTGAGCGAGGCCCAGCGCTTTGCCAGGATGGTAGGTCGTCTTCACTGAAGGTTTTGACCTCAGGCAGGACAAACTGCCTGGGGACACAATAGGCTCGTTTCAGATGAGGTAGATCTGTGTAAGGTCGATCACTGCAGGGCAACACCTGGCTCTCACCTGGTATGAGAGCTGATTGGGTTAGATCAACAACGTGACGCTCAGAAGCTACATCTGTAAAATCCCGTGTTGCCTGTCTAAATGTTGAGTAACATGGAAATTAGCATAGATTGGACCCTGAGAACAAGCTGCACGGTTTGGTTTGATGACTTTATTAAGTCAGGATCAGATCTAATGGGGTGTGAGTGTTTCTGTGACTTCCTGTGCAGGCTGTGAAGCTGCTAAACAGTCTGACTTCACAGCAGCCTTTTGTCACCGCCCCCTGCCGCCTGCTCTCGTCGGTGCCGTACAAACCGCCTGTAGCCTTGCAAACTCACTGGCTACTGTTGCCTGAGTTTATTTTCCCTTCTCATGCTGAAGCTGAAATGTTCTCCTGCTGCGTACTAACACTTGTTACACTGTGTGTTCGCCTTGCCTCCTTTCAGACATGTTCAAGGTTCTACACTGTTAGGAACTGACTGAAGGTGCAGCAGCGTTTTAACATTTTGTTTACCATCTCAAACAAATGGGGTCGGTAGCACGTCAGTAAGTTTGACCCATCACATAATGTCAGACCGGATCCTCTGACCCAACAATGGGGGGTGGATGGATGTGGGCAGCAGGGAGAGCCAAAGGGGAACTGGGTGTACAGATGAAGTGTCACAAGGCTGTGGGGGGGTTTTAAAGCAGTGGCTGAACAGGGGTTCCTGTTCCCTGGGGGCTGGTTCTGTTTTCGAGGTGTCTCTACAGTTTGTCCTCCTCAGCTACATACGTGAGAGGTCAGAATATTAGGAACACCTCTGAATATACTGTGGTCCACCTTTAACTCTGAGCTTAAAAGACATAGAATTGAGTTTATAGATTTCCAAAAGCTGGAACATGTTGAGCTTCATAAACAGATGTTAAGGTGGAAGTGTTGCATTGAATTGCATACAGCTGTACAGGTGTCCCTAATAAAGTGGCTGGTGAGTGTATATTGAAACTCTTGGATTTTTCTCATCTTGCTCAGGAAATGAAGGAGCAAGGTGAGAAAAGGAAGCGGCCCAGAGGAGGCGGTGGAGACGAGGATGACACAGAACAAGCAAGCGGCGTGAGGAAGAAAGTGAGAGGAGGAGGAGGAGGAGGAGGAGGAGGAGGGAAGAAGAAGGGTGGAGGAGCCTGGAGGGGAGGACGCTGAAGCTTCCAACATGAACACTCTGTACATAACCTCCTGTTTTCTGTGTAAACCTCTATGATGACAGCAGCATTGAGTGTAGAAGCAAACAACTATTTAATTCTAGACCACAGGCCGTGACTGTCCACCTCAGATGTTTCCATTTGTAATAAAATGCCATGTGAAATCAAAGCTTGTGTGTGTGTGTGGTGGGTGATGCACAGTGGCTTTTAGACACAAGGGACTGGGATGATGGTTTAACACAGTATGGGAGTCTTTCCTTATTTAATTTAATTTAGTTTTTTCTTTTTCTCACAGGACCTGAAGTCCTGGGAGGTATCACAAGGTACCAGGATGTGTAATAGTTGTGGTGATTGGTTTACAGCAAACTGGGGGGTTGGTTTCTTCCAGCCAATGATGGAGAGACGGTGCAGAGGAGAGTCCAATTATCTGCAGGCTGCATCTAGTGGGTGTGCGCGGACGCATATATATGTGCTGGATAGATCTTTGACAGCGGGCACCGCATTGTAAACTCTCTGCAAGTGGTTTTCACTGCGTTTATTGGCCAGTTAAAGGACAGAGACACACACAAGCCGTAAGTTACCGTGTCTCCCTCCGGGTGGCGCTCCCCGGACCGGGCTGTTGCTCTGCATCGTCACTTTCTATGTGCGCACGGTCCATCGTAGGCGGGAGCAGCCGTGGTCCAGTCTGCAGCTTTAGGAGGGGCCCCAGAGTGGAGGCAGCACTGTGCCTGAGGCGCATAGCGGAGCGCACATACATGCCTGCAGTTCCATCGTGTGTAGCCGCCAGTTGCACACAGGGTCGTATCAGGGAGCTCGGACTGTTCGGTGGACAGGATCTGACTGCTGCTTCGCTCTCTGCGCCAGGTCAGTGGGGGGTCCACCGGGGGAAGACCAGGTCGCTGTGGAAACTTGGTGTGCCCACTGCCGTTGTTCCGTTTGGAGCCCGGTTTAACGTTACCTGGCTGACCTCTTTTAACCTGTGAGGTCACGGTGAAACCTAACGGTCGGCCTCACGGCGGTAGTGGCACCATTTACCTCCGTACGACGGTATTTCCCATGTCATACACATTTGGTTACCAGGTTTTAGTCTAATAATTAGAAACAGGAGCAGCAAGTTCCCTCCGGTATGTGTTGTCTCTAAAGGTGGAGGTTACACAAGTGCAGGTTGCGGATATTGTCCGGACGATTAAAGGTGTTTTCCAGTGGGTTGTTTTAATTAAAGCGAGATTATGGACCGACAACGGGGACGAGACTGTCCGCGTCCCGTCGGATCTGCGCAATGTGCGTATCAGGCCGACACTAAAACCTGGTTTCATATGTGGACCGTTTTTAACGCATGTCCCCTTTAGTAGACAAGTGATAATACCCCCGTGTTTCTGTCTTGTGTCGTACTTTGATAGTTGAAGCAGGAAAAGACAAACTATCATAAAGTGAACAACTTGTTTAGGTCCGTGTCTCCAGAGCAGCCAAGTCTACTCTGATGGACAGGAAACGTCATGGTTCCAAAACAGATTCCCTCATTGTGTCCAACAGCCTTTGTTGGACACATCAAGACATTAGAAGACAGAGAGAGAGATTGATGCTGAGGAAAGAAGACGCTGGAAAGTCACATTGGGACTTTTCCCAGTGTCTGATATTCTGGGAATAAAAAGATCAATCAGATCATCGGCTGATGAATCAGTTTGTATTTCCACTCAGTTAGTCAGGAAATAAGAACGTACTGACACTGTAATCGGGTCGGTCCTGATCAGGAGAGAGGGCTGGCTGGGCTGTGGGCTCTCAGCTGGCGTTTTACAGTCCATCTGTAAGCTCACACTCTTTACACCCTGTCTGTTCCAGGTGGCCGCGTTACTCTGGTAAACCCCAGATAAGATGTCTCATCGGAGTGGCCAGGAGGACCCGGAGCGGTACCTGTTTGTGGACCGGGCCGTGGTTTACAACCCGGCCACTCAGGCTGACTGGACAGCAAAGAAGCTGGTGTGGGTCCCCTCAGAGCGCCATGGCTTTGAGGCGGCCAGCATCCGAGAGGAGCGTGGCGAGGAGGTGCTGGTGGAGCTGGCGGAGAACGGTAAGAAGGTGGTGATCAACAAGGACGACATCCAGAAGATGAACCCGCCCAAGTTCAGCAAGGTGGAGGACATGGCGGAGCTCACCTGCCTGAACGAGGCGTCCGTGCTGCACAACCTGAAGGACCGCTACTACTCTGGACTCATATACGTGAGTGGCTTAGACTTGGACCCCGCAGAGGTTGTTTGTGTTTTTGTATGGTTTCTACTTTGCACTCTGAGCAATGATTAACCTTAAAACTCACAGATTCCCTGATTCTCCCAGTTTGAATTTCATCCCTGGCTGACACGGCTCCAAGTTTCTGCTTGTATAGTCTTAACTTCCAGCTGTCTGTCGCACTCTCATGTGAGAGAGAGAGACTTGGTATGTGTCACAGGGCGTCTGAATATCTTCTGACCACACACACGTATTTGCACAGAGGATGAGTGACACATGTCGCTGTCTTTTAGCTACTGCCAGACTTTTCCCTCCGCTCCTGACCTTAGTGCCTCTGGGCTACAGATCGGTTCCTTCCCCATGGCGCCTCTCTCTCTCTCTCCCTCGCCCCTCAGCTAAAACCAGGCCTCCTACATAAAAACTTTTGCTCCCAGTTTGTTTGTGCTGCTCTGACTACTGGGCCTTGTTTGATCACAGATATGGTTTGACCTCTCTCGCTCCTCTGTTGTGGTCTCACTGTGTAAAACTAAACACATTTGGCCCCGTATGCGGCCTAACGGGGATCGTCCTTGTCACCTTGTCATCCCGAGTCCTTGATGACGTGCACAGTGAATCAGAGCAGTCGAGGTGGTCTGTCTTTGTCCCTGCACAGCCACTGCCCCCATAATCCAGTTTCACCGCACACGGAGCTGCTGTCTGACGTTCTAGTTGTGATCTCGACCTATTTAGTTTATTATGTTTTCCAGTAATAGAATGTGGGCTGGTTCTCACCTGAGAGACTCCGGTGCAGTTATCACCAACGCTCAGGTGACGTCAATCACCCATTGTGTTTAGTGCAGAACTTTCAGACGTGCAGTATGTTCTTTGCGTACGAGGAAGTCAAAGGGTGAGACGGTGAGTGACGGGCATATGATCTAAAATGGAAGAAAACGTCAGAAATCTGTCAGTGGCCCCGTTTCCTCCTGGGTTATGCTTCATTCTCCTCTCCCATGCCACAGTGTCATGGCTCCTACTGTTCATTGGCCCCTTGCATAAAAGAAATTGAAAGCATGTGTCTGACTGTGTTGATTTTCTGTCAGGAAAACCATTTAGCTTGAACCCCCCCCACAGTCTGAGCCGTTCGCAGTGTGTTTGACTTACCCCCCAGAACTCGGCCACATCTACTGCCGCCATAGCCTGTGTTCTCTGCTGAGATGGATGCGGTGGCCATATATGAATCATAGTGCAATCATCATAAATCTGCTGGAGTCTGCTAGCACCGAGGCCGTCCACACCATTTCCTTTTATAAGCCTTTACTCAGCACGCATGCATTTTTCAGTCTATAGCTCAGTTTACTTTTTAAAGGGGCCCTTCTGCTCTGTGCCCCCTTGTAACCGGCACAGATATGGGGAACATTTTCACAGCAGACAGGTAACAAAGAGCACCATGGGAGTGATGGGATAATAGTTGGTACTTGCTGGTTTTGCTTGAGAACCGGCCTCCACATTTGGACTCTCTTCACTGTTACGTCCTTAGCCTTTGTCCTCAGTTGTTGAACCTCAGACAATGTGAGGGAATGTGGACGAGTACGTCAACAGACTGGATTTTCAAAGTGAGCCTCAGCATCTGCTGAACGGGCTGAGTCAGTGGTGCTGATTAGCTGCTGTGCTGGTTCTTTCTCTGGATGTTTGCCCACCTGCCCACTCCGTCCGAGTGAAGCCGGTCCGCCTGTTGGGCCGACACATTTATTGTAGCAGCTTTCTGTCTGTGAGCTGGTGGATCGCAGACCACAGCGGTGTGGCGTACACTAGCGGGGCTACAAGCAGGCTTTTGTGTCGCTAGATAAGTCTCAGCTGTCAGCAGGCTTCAGCATTCTTCCATGGCAAAAAGATTGTCTGTGTGCCTGTTTCCTGCCGCCCACTTCAGCTCTGCTGCTGCTCGCTGTCCGGCCGAGCCTCTGCAGCTCTGCTCCCTTTCCCACACTCCCTCCTCTCTGGCTCGCTGGCCCTGAACAATAACCACATGAGCTTTACATCTTTCTGTACTTTTTGTGCCATTTGCATGTTTGTTTTTCAAATACAACAACAACCTGTGACAAAGGCCACAGGCTGAAACGTGTTGGTCTTGTGAGTGTTGCTGGAGTTTTGACCTTTTCACCTTGTTTTTCCCTCATCTTTTCACCTTGGCAGTGGCTGAAGTTGTCAGAACTTTCTGCTTTGCCTGTTATTCTAATGCTGCATGCATGCAAGCCAGGGTCCTCCTGATTTCCTTCTCCAAACCTGATTGTTTTCTATCTGTATCTGCTGCACAGACAACCAAATATCATAATGAGAAGTTTAACGTGGCTGAAATAAAGTAACATGGATTCCCTGTTTCCTTTGACATTGGTTTTGCTCCTCATGTCACCATTAGTTTGGCAGAAGCATGACTTTGTGACTTATTCATACTATAGTGCAGTGTCAGTCGGTGACCTCGCTGCAGTGAAACCTATTAAAGCTGCAGAGTTGATAAAAGCTTAGTCTCAAGTGTTTATAAGCTTTTGTTTTGAACTCACTTGAGCAGATCGTTGTGATCGCAGCGTCCCCTGTACGCCACGTGGGTCAGTGGCCCTGAGGCTGCCCCTGCACCAGAGCACCGGCCTGTCCACACGAGCACGCCGCCTGGCTGATCAGAGGTGGCAGATGGCTTCGGCCGTTGTCTGCTGTTACCTGTGTGTTGCTCAGCTGTTACTGGGCCATGACATCCCCTCCCCTGGATCGGATTTCACAGTGGAAATATCACCTTCTCTTTCCAGGCCTGGGATAGGTACGGCAGTTTGGCGGGTGGTGCTAGCAGGCACATGTTCTTTATCAGGTATCGATCCTGCAGGATTGTTGAGGAGGGAAGACAAAGCAACAACTATACAAAAAGCACCCCTGGTTTCTTTTTGGTTTTGAATCATTTTTGTTTAAGTGGTCACAGATAGCGGGAGGTTAATACCTGTGTGCACGTGTGTTACATAAAAGCCACAGTCAAATCCCACCGCTGTTACTTGTTGAGATCAGATAATGTGTCACGAGTCTGGAGCGGTCCACGTCAAGCCTGCATCCAGGTCTCTGCCTGCAGCCTCGCCAGCTGCCTCAGTGCTGTGTGAACTGAAAAGAGCATTTGTAGCAGCTCCAGTTTTCAGATAAGGGGCATTAATTTTTCATTAGCCTTGAAAAAGGAGAGTGGAGAGTTAGTTTAATCAGGTCCTCTCGCTGTCTGAGAACACGGCTCACTGTTTGTTCTGACTGGACCTCGGGGAGCTGTGTCAGCTGGATCATCGCTCCACTCCTCAGTCCTCTCCACCTTTTTCCTCTGCTTTCTGCCTCTTGTGAGTGTCAGCAGTACAGCGCATCGGTGCTGACCGAGGGCCCTAACAAGCTGCTACGTAACAGCCACACTATACTGGCCGTTGTGCGGGCCCCTCTGTGGGCCTGTGTCTGCTGAGTCCATGTGTCCCAGTGCCTCGCTCAGCTGTAAATGTACATTTAATAACGAAGCAGATGTCACGATGACTGATGCTTTGGTGTGAAAAGATCACTTTGGCTATGGGCTGCACTGTATTCTGGTACGTAACAGGAGGTGGTGGTAACGGGGCAACCAGCTGTTGAAGCAGTTAAAGTATGAGCATCCAACAGAAGAGCCTATGTTCACAGATCCTGCTTCTAATTCTGCTCTTCTCTAATCCTGCTTTTAAGTTTTGCCTTCCTTTAAAAGTGCAGAGTGTTTCTGGTCCAGGAAGGAGACGGAGCAAACAGACATGCTGACAGTGGAGGCAGCAAGGGGAGCCAGCTGCCTCTGGTCTCCGGGGCCTCCAGCCAGACGGGCCTGGCCGCGCCGCCACATCCATAAAACATGTGTCTCTGTGTGATGTACGAGGGTTTTGGTTGTGAAGTCCACATGTGATTCATCAAATGAATTTTCTGTCCACAATTTATTACAGAGTGAGTCACTTCTGGTTTTAGTGATATTACTCCTTCACTCTTAAAGCTACGTGTACGTATTCATGTGAGTGAAGTTCAGGTTTACTAGTGAGGTCTGTGTCGGACCCTAACATGGCAGCGATGAAGCCCTACTACTAGCAAGTAGCTCCTTCTCTGTGTTGTGTATGGGGTTGCAGAGCCCCTGTGGCGTCTGCAGGAGGGGGGAGGTGGCCCCCGCTCCTCCAGGGGGGAGGCCATGCCGCCTGCT
>NW_018128222.1:687300-718961 GCF_001952655.1 Monopterus albus
TGGTTTCAGATTAGTTTCTCATTGGAATGCTGCATCTTTTTGTGCAGGAAACCAGAGACTGTTGTCACATTCCCTCAGCTTCGTCTGACTCTGCCCATCACTGTGTTGTGTTCCCACTCAGATGATGTCAGCTCCCAAAAATGGCTGATGGCAGCTCTCGCTGCACTGATACAATGTAGGCCAGATGATGTCAAACACTAGAAGCGTGCAAAAGACACTGATGTGTTACATCTTACATATTTTTATCCACTTTGTGTTCTGAGTTGTTTGTGTTATGCTTTGTGCTTCTGTTTCTGAGCTGCAGCCTGTCTTGTCCTGGCTGGATACTAACATCCTGTCTGTCTGTGACTACAGACCTACTCTGGCCTCTTCTGCGTGGTCATCAACCCGTACAAGAACCTGCCCATCTACTCGGAGAACATCATCGAGATGTACAAAGGGAAGAAGAGGCACGAGATGCCTCCACACATCTACGCCATTTCGGAGTCGGCATACCGCTGCATGCTTCAAGGTAGGACAGACAGCCGTGCTCCTGAAACTGATGTTTCATCTTACTTTTGTTGTCGTTCTTGGTCTTCACCGACACGCTTGTAAATGTTTAATGTGCCAGGAGTTTCAGTGCTGCTTAGTGGAATTATAGAATTAAAAACAAGGAATGACTCAGTTGTCAGTTGCTGTCGTCCACAGCGATGTACAAGCACGTCTGGGATAAAGGACCCCGCTCCCCTGGATCAGCTTTTTAGGATGTTTTTACTCTTGATTTGGAAAAAGTGTGGATTTTGTTTAAACTGGAAACTGAGACGGGTTGTCTTTGCACGTTGCTCTCTCCTGGTCCGGAGTTCAGCTCAGGTTTGGCTGCATAGTCCAGGAGATTAGTGTGTGAAGGTGTGTGAAAGCTGACGAGGTCGGCGAGGCTGTGACTTCACTGATAATGTTTGACAGGTTTTCCAGCTGTGTCACCGTTGTCTGGAGCACTAAACACCAGGCAGAGGATCTGGGGCGAAGGTGCATTGTTTATACTAATCTTGTTCTGAATATTACTGGCACGTTGTTATGCTGGGCTTGTATAACTTTCTGGCTCTGTTTCCCAATTATTCCTCCAAACCATGAACTAATTTGTTTTGTGAACAGCTCTAGCTTGTTTCCCAGCCAGCGGGTTCGGCTCATACTGGTGCCATGATGGATTTATTTTGGTCAGTTTGAGAACATTTCTAAATGATCAATTCAGGATATTACAGTTCATCGGCTTCACCACTGGCAACCTGTAGTCCCAGTAGAGAAGCACGACAGTCAAGCCAAGTCAAATTTTATTTGTATCACCAATCACAAATCCTCCTCAAGGGGCTTTACAGTCAGACCGGCATACCTTCTGTATTGGATCAGGAAAAACTCCCCAAAACCTCTGAATAGGTAAAAAATGGCAGAAAGCTCAGGAAGATCAGCAGAAGAGGGATCTCTCTATTGTGACTCAGAATGAACATGTATGAGGAACATGAGCCAGGTGTGACAGCCTCACTCTGTGTGGGACATAAAATAACACGGTACAAGTAGCGTGGGTGGTCGGAGGCTGCTCTGTTACTGCTGACGCTTTGTGACAGAGGGATTTATAGGTAGGCACAGTGAGGGGACCTGTTCGGCCTGCACCGGCTTGTCATTAACCGGCCCCGCAGCTGGTCCTGTACAGTTGTCTTTACCCTGTACACACACTTGCCATGCGCTACAGCTGCTATACACTCAGACCTCCTTGCACTTTATGGAGATTCTGGCCCAGAGGAAAGAAAAGTCTTAAAGATGACCTCAGCTTTGTCTGGATTGTTTCTCTTAGAGGAACGTAAACTTGTGTTAACGCCTGTGCTTACTGCTGAACTGCAGCTCCTCAGAAGTCATGCCTTCCTGTCTCACAGCGGTGCTGGTCCCAGTGGGCAGGCCAGCAGGGCTGCAGCACTTTGCTCATTAAAATCACACGTGCACTTTGACTTTTAGTTTCTTTGTATCCTAAGCGGTTATTTTTGAGTGCTGCACATCCTCCACATTTCTTTTTTTTCTCCAGTTTCAGGGGTCATTTCACCTAAACTGATCTTATCCTTTCTCCGCACATCTCCTAAGGTGAGAGACAGGACCTTCATGGATTTGTACAACTTGGTCTGCACATTGTCGTGTGCGTATTCATGAATTTTGATTGTGTTTGCAAAGTAAAGACCCACAGGACAGCGGACTGGGAGCCACTTTGTTTTTGAATCTCTGGTGTAGAAGAACCGCTGGGTTAAGCAAAACCTTTACCTCAGTCTGTCAGTGTTTGGACGGCCAGGTGGTGAGTGGAAGGATCGGAGGAAAGGACATGTCATAGCTTTACTGCTCATTTCCTGTCTCCTCGCATCTTTACTTGCATCTTACGTGCATGGAAACATGAGTGCATTCTAGCCGACCTGCTTAGCTGTAAAGCTCCAGAGTTTCAGTGTCCGACCAATGTGTTGCCCTCAGGATCTCTGGATCTCCACACAGCTGAGACTTTGACCGGAGCGGTCCCTGAGCACGGACCATTGGTTTTTACAGATTGGTTCAGGACTGTGTAAAGATGAGAGCCCAACATTCTGGGAAAACACTGTATATATGTGAGGTATTACATGTGGCTAATGCACCTTCTAAAGTCACTTTATTTGTTTCCTCTTATTGTTGCACATGCCATGTGTTCCACAGTCTAAATATACCTTCATGCTTGGAGCCCTCTCCTGTGATCCTGTTATCACTGTGCAGGATGTTTGTGTGGAAATAGGACACCTCTCTTGTGCTGCCATTCTTTGCTCTCACCCCCCTCTGTCTGTCAGAACTTTACTTACCAGTTTGTTCAGTCCTCTCCTTTCTTTCTTTCAACCAGAATTTTCTGGCTTGGAAGACACTGAAGAGGGAAGTTCCCCACAGCCTAGAAGACACTTCAGGCGCCTTTCACTTAACATGAAATGTACAAACCGCAGCTGTGCTGGAAGCTTTACGGTGCCGTGGTACGCTTTCTTCCTTTCTTCTCATCCTTTGATCAAGAAACACAGGAAGACCAGAGCGTGGTGGCCCGTGTACCTTCTCATCACTGCTCCACGTCAGGATATAGTCGCCATGGTTCAGCCTCTGGTTAACTGGCAGTGACTGGGCTCATTGCGGGCAGATGTCCACGCTCCTTGCACTCGGGTGGCAGCTGCACTGCAGCTCACCTTGTTTTTGTTAGCTTCCTAGTGCCATTCAGATGGATGCACGTTGCAGACACTCGGTGAACGGCTGTGTGTTGCACTTTACTGGAGATGGGTAAATGTAAAAGTAGACCACAACGTCGCAGACACTCTGTAAACGGCTGTGTGTTGCACTTTACTGGAGACACAGAGTACAAATCTCACCTTTATGTGGCCTGTCCTAGATGGGTAAACGTAAAAGTAGACCACAATGTTTGAAAACGTTTTGCACAAAGGGGTTGCAGTACTGAGCAAATCGCTGTTTGGTACACCAAAATGAGGAGGAGAAGACGACAAACTATCAGCTTGGGGCTGCCACCTATTGTAATGTGCACTGGCTGACACAAAATAAAATATACTAAAAGCAAAGGTTCGACTAGAAGAGTCTCAGTCGACTGACGGGTCTTCTGACTGTTTATTCAACTACTATGGGCCAGCCCTGTTTCACAGAACACAACACATTTGATGTTGTTTTGGATTCTTTTGACCCTCTTCACGTTCGATGGGGCCAGCACAGACAGTTCATGTGACTTCTGAGATAAATTCCCAGAGTTAAGTAAAAATATAAGTTCAGATATCGGAGAAGGTCCTACAGAGAGAGCTATGTTATGAAGTTTGTTTCCAGTAACAGTGATGAGGAGGCTACAGTTACTCTGAGATATGGGGAATCTCTTATCCAGCAGAGCAGAGAAAGGGATGTATGAGGTAATACAACAGACAGAGAAGTGGAAAATGTCTTGGAACAGAGGGCTGAGAGGGAGGGCCATGCTGGAAGAGAAGAGGTCATTTTGAAAGGGGATCCTGGCAAACAGGTCGCGCTGGGATAAATGAGGGCAGATGTGACTCTGCAGACACATTCAGCGGGATTGGTGGAAGAAGTTTCAGAAAAAGAGAACAGGACAAAAATGGAAAAAGCAAAGAAGTTTGAAAAGCAGAGAAAGAGGGAGCCAGGCAAAAGCAGGAGGGGGCAGAGGAGACAGAGTTATGGGGGAGCGAAGCAGAGGCTACCGGGGGAAGGCAGAGGGGGGCGCGCACAATGTGCCCCGGGGCTTTGGGCAACGTGAAGGGGGCTGGGACCAGGGTTCTGTGTGGGGGGGGTGCAGACGGGAAGGCCCAGAGCAACACAGCTCTTCAGTGGGACATGAGGCCTCTGGTCGGGGCAGTGAGGGCTGGTGGAGGGTGCACCCAAGGCCTGAGTGACAGGACAGGTGTGGAGGCTCAGCATGTGTGTGTCAGGGACCTTTTCCTGGTCCTCGACAGGACTGTCGGTACCCGATACACGTCGGAGAGATGGCTTTGAGACAAATGAGGAAGCCTGCTTAAACAGCAGGCAACACACGGTGTCCTACAGCTTTAACAGCAGGCAGCTGTGGAGTTCATGCAGGATAAAATCATATTTCTGTTTGGGGTTCATACATTCGTGGTGATTTATGGCCATGCTCCTTCCCACATGTACACATTTTTTCCTACCTAACCTGGATGTGGTGATGATTAGGAAGGGCTGCTGTGTGTCGTTACACACACAATATGTATACGACTGGTTTATGGAAAGAAACCCGAACGTCGCCTTTTTAAAACTCTCCTCAGTTGATACACTTTTAGATGAGCTGATGAACTTCACAGGCTTAAATGACTAAGTAGGAAGGAAGCTGTTTCACCTGCCTTCCTCATGCAGGCTGTAGTTTTGTGTTTATTTCTACATATAAATGTAACAATTTGGCGTATCCAGGTTAGTCCACCTGTTTATAAGCTGGTCTGCTTGACTTTGTGTTGTCAGCGCGCTCGGCTGCCACATGGTGTGTGTCTGTGCACTGAGAGGTCGTGGGGCCATGATTTAAGGTAGAGCTGCTGTCATGTATGAGCCTCGTTCTCGGAGGACATTGAGAGACATGTAGCAGATAGTGTTACCTGACCCATGTGACCCGCTGCTCTCTTGCTAACACCCATAAGCCCACTGCAGGCCCGGGGGTAATGCAGGTATCTGATTGGTTGTTAGATCCACTCAGTCACTCTAAGCTGGATGTATTCATCTGGAAACGCATCCAGGACTGTAAATCATATCTGGTGTTTATTTCTGATGGCGTTTCACTTGGATTCTTCAGATAGTTTTGAATGTTTGCTTCATCTCTACTTGTCACTGCTGTAGTGATTTGGTTTAGTCATACAAACAAACCTCGTCTCTTTTTCAGATTATTCTGTTATTTCACTGTTTCAGTCATGCACAGTTTGCCCCTGTGGTTGGACCTCTGCTCCCCCTCGTGTCCCAGGATTCCTGTGGGGCTTGGCAGCGTGATTTTAAAGGTGCAAGTGTAAACACACAAACACGGCCTTGTCCTGTTTGACTGCGGCAGGCCTAGCTGTGACAAAGACCCACTGTGGACCAAACAAGCCACCGCCGGCTGCCATCTGCAGTCGATTACATTGCCAGATTCTTTCTGCCATATCTACCACAGCTGCTTTTGCTCCCCTATCATTGGCACGAAGGCCCCACCCAGCAGCGCTAATTTTACACTCTGTAGACAAGCTGCTGTGCTGCATGTGTAAGGCCTGTAGTGCAGCTTGAGATAACCACTGTCTTGTACGTAATTAGGGGATAATACCTGGCGTTTAGAATCAACAGCACTGATAATGTGAATTACAGGCCTGGAGAATGATGGGATATGAGGAGTTGTGATGGCAGCAGGCGTTGTGGGAGTCGCCCACGATGCTTCACAGGAGCTGGAAAGTAGAAATTGAGAGAGGAGTGCTGATGCTTTGTCTTTATTTCAGTGCTTGCATTGAAAGGAGGAGGAGGTCGTATGTTTGAACAGCTCACTGTGCACTTCTGTGCTGCACCTACTGCTCTCACTCTGGACCTTAGCACATCACACTGTGGAGGAGTGAAAACATTCCTGAGCTCACATGAACTCATTTCATTACTTTTGGTCTTCTGACAAAGGCTCCGATTTATTTTTTGGGTCCTTGGCTGTGAAAAGATCAACTGAACCCAGAAGAAAAGTAGAAGCACTGAAACAGCAACAAAACTGAAATTCAGACTCGGTTAATAATGTTTTAACAGGCTTTTGATAGTTGGAGACAAAAGGTGATCCTTTATTTGGAGCAACCTTTGCTATGATTAAAGTTTGTTTGTCCAGGTTAATGAACAGCGGTCTGAGGAGTGGAGGTCTATCAGAAGCAGAGAACAGACCCCGCACCTCTTTGCTATGTAGGCAACGAGAACATGTTCTTCTGTTTTGTCTTCTTTGATTTATTTATGTTTTGGTCACTACAGACACACAACATTTAAGCTTTGAGCTGCTCTCTTCACCGGTCATTAAGGAAATGTTTTTATTCCAGGACCTCCTCTCCCCACACTGACACGGGTCTGTCACCAAGTCATATTCTGGGACCTCAAATTAAGCACTGCTGGTCAGTCTGTGGGCGGCACAGCAGTGTGCTGTT
Source organism: Monopterus albus (assembly GCF_001952655.1). NCBI lineage: Eukaryota > Metazoa > Chordata > Actinopteri > Synbranchiformes > Synbranchidae > Monopterus > Monopterus albus. The sequence goes on from NW_018128222.1 coordinate 693,960, forward strand.
GCCTCACAGCAGGAAGGTTCTGGGTTCGAGCCCCAACCGACCCGGGGCCTTTCTGTGCGGCGTCTCCACACGTCTTGTTGTGTCCAACCAACAGACCCACAGAGACTCAGCTGATTCTCATGTCTGACAAAGAAAAGCATCAGCTCCTCACATTAAAGAAGGTGGAACCAGAACATGTCGGTGACTGTTGCTTCTAAATAGCTGAGGGTCATTTTCTACCAGTGAGTCTGTGAATAAAAAATGTGTGGTGTTCACTTTATTCTAGTTTTTCCTTTGTCCCCCCATCTGTATCTGCAGCACAGACATGAACTACAGCTATTACAGTGGCATACAGACAGTCTTCTAGTCAGCCCTAGGATGTTTGCCACCAGTCTCACACCTCTCCATGGGCAACACGTGGGACCTGGTTCTCTACACCTCTCTCTCCATCTGTTGCTTTGTCTGTCTCCGTACCCCTCTCTTTTCCCTTTTCTCATTTCACCCCTGCGTCTGAAGAATTTGAAAAATGTGCTTTATGGGACCTGAAAAAGGAAAGGCGTCCAAAAGCCTGTCTGAATGAGTACGGCTCAGACAGTATAACACGAGCCTGCGGGGCACGGACCTCAGAAAATGAATTTACCACACAAGAGACTTTATGTTCCATATGTGTGAGACACTCGTCCTAAATCTAATTTTTACCCTGATAACTTCCTCTACAAACATCATCGGCATCAACTTGCAGTCAAAACATTAAGTATTCAAACTAGAACAAGAGCAATTAATATTTCCTATATGTATAAGTAAGAATTTCATTGTACAGGGAAACACGTTTCCTAACTGTGCATATGACAAACACTTGGATTTGACCAAATATGTTAAAATCCTGTGATACCATCCTGTGAGGAAATGGTGCTTGACTGTACTGACTCTACGATTAAAGGAACAGGCGAGTTCAACATTATAGAAAATGCTTTAATTTGCTGTCTGGTGGAGAGCTAGATGATAAGATCCATAACACCACAGGGGTTGCCACAGCAAATTGTCACACTGACGATTTGCAAGTTGACATTTGGCACATGTTTTCTGCTGGATGCCCTTCCTGACGCAACCCTGACTCGAATCCGGGCCGCAGCGGCGAGAGTGCTGCACCGTAACCACTAGCCTACCAGGGACGGCTCAACACCTTGTATCGTGTACGACATGTTAACTTAGCTGAGCACAAAGCTGGACGCTCAACACTGGACATAGGGAAACAGTTAGCCTGATGTTATCTGAAGACAACATAATAGTAATAATAATCACCTTTACTGGCCAAGTATGTTACACACAAGGAATTTGTTTCCGGTACTGAACCAAGGCAGCCATCTGCAGCGCCTACTCAACTGATGGCTCTAACCATCGGGGGCAACTTGGAGGTTCAGTGTCTTGCCCAAGGACACTTCGACACGTGGACTGGAGGGCCGAGATTCGAACCTCCAGTAGGGAGACGGCTGCTCTACCCACTGAACCAATCAGTAAATTATTTTCTTCTTCTTTGCTGCAGCTCCTCTAGTCTCCTCCTCCATGTAGAGCAATACATTGTGCATCCCAGTTCGCTGCTCGAAAAACTAGTTAACATCTGCTAACCGCCCCCTCGAAAGCTTTTTGGTTGCCTAGCAACTGAACTGGCACCCAACATGTGCGCAGGTCACATGTGTGCACCCTCCCCTGTGCTGCGCCCAACCCAACCCCTGCGTCCTATCTGAAAGGCCTTTAGAGTGTTAGAAATTAACCCAATTCTCGTGTTGGAAGCACGAGAAGTGAGGACAGGAGAGGGCTGTTTAAAATCAACAGAAAGTTTACTGAAAGTCTGATCACAGGAAAGTCTTTACAGCGCTGGATTCAGAGAGCCAGAGCTCCCACAGGAGATCTGACTTCTGAACCATGAATTATGTTTTAACAATACATTTATCTTCTTGGGCTGCTCCGCCCTCGATAGAGGTACTATACTCAACACTTTGTAATTCTATTGGTCATTTGGCGTGAGTAGGTTAACTCCTGTTAACTCCTGCCTGCTGAAATGTGATCAAAACCAGGTGTGTGTGTGTGTGTGTGTGTGTGTGTGTGTGTGTAATACAGACACTATGTCTACACAGAAGTTAAAGTAATCAATTTCTACTCCAGTATCACTTGACTCTCATCAATACAATTGGAAGATATATATTCAAGGAAAATAAATGTATTAAAGTAACCAAAGCTCAGTAGTTCTGGACAATCATCAATACAGTTTTAACATGTACAAGCAAGGAAAGTAAAGGTATGAAAAGTAACTAAGGGGAACTAAAGGTATGAGAGATGACAAAAGCTTATAAAGTAACTAGAGCCTCTAAGAGTCAAATCTTACAAGGTGAGTAGATGTGTGGCCATGACGTGTAAATTCCCAGAAGCCTCTGTAGTGTCGTTTACCCACTTGTTAGCCCCCGCCTTTTTAAGACGCATTAAAAATCATGAATGGGGTGTTTGCTAATGTATTTTATGTTGTAGAACAAAACAAAGTGGCCTTGTGTTAACCACAGGTCTGATTTCAGGCGTCTAACTAAAAGCACATTCAAAAGCCCGTTGAACTTGGAGCGATGGAACCAGAAGTGCAAAAATTCTGCTCTGGGTTTTAGGACTCACTGTTACGACGCACTGTGGGTTTGCTGACCATTTTTGACAACATGTCTTGATGTTGTCACAGAAAACAAAGACTTCACTAAATGAAAACACATGCGGAGAATGAGACGGAACATGGTTGAAGTTAGGACGCTCTAGGTGTGAATGATAACTGCTTCCTCTCCACCTTTTGAGCATGTGTTGGCCCTCTCTCCACCCCCCACACCTCACTCAGGTGGTCCCTGTCGTTTCAGAGAGGGTGGGGGTGCCCACCAGCCCACGATGAGTCTATTTCTGTCTGTGATCTCAGCTGCTGTTAACACTATCCTGAAACTGAATCAGAAGAGCTAAACATCCTCAGGATTTCATCTCCAAGTATGTGAGCGAGGGACTGGGTGTTATTTATAGCTGGAAAGCTCCTGTTTCTGTGCTCAGTGTCTTTTCTTTCCATCATGACTCCACTGTGCCGCTCAGTGATCTCTGTCTGCCGTTTCACCGTTCTCCTCCTCATTCCCCCATCTGGTCACTTCCCATCACACCCTTCTGTCTTCGTCTGGCCGGCCACGATCCTAAACTGTGCTGTGATCTTTCCTCTCCTGGGAACATCCTGTGACCCTGAGCAGGGGTTTAGTACCATCTCTCCCTGTTGATTCACTTGCTAATGGTGTGAAATTGATGCATCTCTCCAGCATATTCTGCAGGTTACTGATCAGCAGAGAGTGGAGCTGTATGATTTGATGAGACATGACCATGAAACATGTGACCTAGTATCTATTCAAACAGGCATAGCCTCCACATTTTGACCCCTCCACACCTGCCCCTCATTTCCCCTTGACGTCATGACGTCAACTCAATTGCACCACCTGCCTGCGCCTGTTCCACAGCCAAGAGGCCCCAGTGCTGGTTGGGGGAGACCGGGGGCATCTGAATTCCAGCACACAAACACAGTCAAGTCTTCCTGTAGTTGTGAGGACCCTCATTGATAGATGCATTCCCCAGTTTCTTCATTTTAACCATCACAGCTAACTGCCTAACCCTCCTAACCACAGCCTAGATCGGATTCTAACCTGGACCCTAAAGACAAGTCTGAACCTTCAAAGACCTTTTTTTTTTTTTTTTTTTTTTTTTTTTTTGACAAAGTCCTCACAACGATGGCATCGAAAAAATGACCATGAACGACCGAATACCAAACTAGCAGCTGCATCACGATGAATAATGCAGTCGAGCCGTATGTACAAAAATTACAGCCTGAGCTACAAGTCACAGTGTTTCTGAACACTGCAGTAGTAGATTTGGTCAAGTGCCCATTGCTGCTTGTTTTGCTCATTTCCAGCCATTTAATATTTAAACTTGGGTATCTCTAGATCAGCTTGGCAGCCCCCATAACTCTAAATGGTCTGTAATTCTTTCAGAATATTAACAGAGAGCCTCATCCTAAAAACGAGAGGGCAGTTTGTGACTGTGCACAACTCCTGTTGCCAGTGTTGTGTTGCAAGTGGACAGAACAGCATGCTCTGGTCACAGTGCAGCAGCAGGATGTGAAATACGTATAGTCACAAAACCAGGAGCAGTCGAAAAATTATGCTTTTACTATGGCACCGGTGGATGTCAGGTGAGCTCACATGAACGTGCAACTGCCTGTTTGCAAGACATGTATAAACTGAGTTACTTCTGTATAGAAATATTAGAACATGCGTTCACTGCATTTTTGAGCTTTGGGTCACGTCTAAGATGTGAATTCATCGTTGTAATATTGTAGATAAGTCAGAAAACAAAGAAAAGCGCTATGGGCTCTTTAAGGGATTAACTGCTCACATGTAACAGACAGCTTATTAGACAGAGACCGGCATTGTTGTGACACATCGGTCTTCTTATCCTTTAGCTTCACTTTAGAATTGTCGTTCACTCTGCTCAGGATTTGTGCTGCAACTAAATAATATTTATATAATCTATTCATCTGCAAGTAAATGTCTCGATTACTTGTTACGCCATCAGCAAACAGTTCAAAGGCCCATCACAGTGTTCAAGATGGCATCATCAAATGTCTTGTTTTTCCCAAATTCTAAAAATATTCAATTTTCTATATTATATACAACGAAAGGCAGCAAAGTTTCATATGTAGGATGCGTAAACAAGTTTATGTGCAGATTGTCATTAAGAAATGATGGGAACTCAACATGTTTTGCGTTACTACTGTTGTGTCACCCGCGTTCTGCGGGAAAGCGGAAGTACGCTGACCCGTCTTCCGGTTTGGTCACGTGACGTTCTGCATAACCCCTATTGTTGCTGCTCTAGACTAGTCCTACCAGCTATAATCTTGGCCTGTCCTGCTTTGATTTGGACCTTTTTGTGTTCTGTTTTTTTTTTTTTTGTGAATCTTTCAGAATTACCTGATGACTTGAGTGCCCCTTTAACAATGAACCAAGTAGCTGTAGCTCTTCACATCGGTGCATGTTTGTTAGCTTTGTGACAGATCTCTCTTCCCAGCCTATAAAAAGGCCATTTAAGACCTTTTCAAACATGCAATGCAACTCTGAGCTTATCTGGACATTACTTGGATGAGCTGTATGTGAGAACACAGTTGGCCTGGATATTAAACACATTTTACCCCACCGGCTCCCTCACACGAAGTCTGTGTAATGTTCGAGTGAGCCCATGTCTGAATAGAGCAGCTTATTGTCCGGAGAAGTCACGTGGAGCTAGTGGGCCTGTTGATGACATTTCTCCATGCTACTGGTGTGAAACTGGAAGAATACAAAACATCCAGGAGTGATGAAGAACAGTCATTTACACAAAGCTGAGAGACGAACTGGAGAGACGACAAGATTCGGAAGTTTGACGCCAAAATCATCAGACAGATTCAACTGGCTACGTGACCACAGTTTCTGTGTCCTGTCCTGCCTGCTGCACTCTCTACCCAGACACCCCCCTCATATAAACCAAATGGTGTAGCCTGTTTCCAGCAGGTGAGAATGTTTCTGACACAGACAGTCTCCTGTTGTGCGTGAGAAAGCGGCTTTATAGACCCCAAATGTACAGGAAATGAAGCCTGCACTCATGCAGGCACCTCTAGCTCTGTTCTGCTGGGGGATCGCGCCTTCTCCATCTGTTTATCTTAGCATATTACTCTCCTTCAGCTCTCTGCTTAGCTGCTTAATTTGCAGCTTATCATAATGGCTCAGAAGCCTGGAAGTGACAGTTATACAGTGCAGATACTGCAGACCACTTTCCAGATCACACAGACTGTTTGCTACTTCCACTGTCTGGGAATGTGAGTGAGCTTCACACACACACACACACACACACACACACACACATTTGTTTCTATGACTGTAAGTAGCTCTGGAGTCTCTCTGTGTTTTTACTTTATGAGTAAGCAAGCTGTGATTTTTATATTATCTTTGCACTAATGCAGTCCCCATATCCTACCAGGAGGCTGTGTGTGCGCACCAGTGTGTGTGCGCACCAGTGTGTGTGCGCACCAGTGTGTGTGCCCACCAGTGTGTGTGCGGCTGTGAGTAGCCCTTGACAAATATAACAGTAATTAATGAGGGAGCAGCTCACTGGCGATCACTTAGGATTTCTTATGTGTGTGAAGTGGTTGCCATGGTGCTTGGATTTCCGCTGTGTTTTACGACTTCTTTTCTGAAGCAAATTGTGAGAGTCAGAGCTGCAATGTGGAAAAAATGTACTTGCAAAGACCCCAGAAGGTTTAAAACCATGTTTTCAAGCCAACTGTTCTATTATAGCTGCATGTTCCTGATTGGAAAGTTGTGCTTTTGCTTTTTTAAAATCTGCAACACACTGTTAGAATAAGTGTTGGTTCCTCTGTAGATGATAGAGTCAGCACCGGAGGAGCCAGGACTGGTGTCAGCATTTCCTCTTTGTCATCTTTGCCAGCGTTATCACAAGTATGAGACTAATGAGAATAAGTGTGGATGTAATCATGCAGCTGGCTGAGCCACATGCAAAGAGTTAACATTAGCACAGTTTACTACAATTAGAAACACAATTTGAGGGAGAAGGCCGCCTACCAAGAGTCGGGGTCTGTTGGAGGTTTCTTCCTGTCACCGAGTGCTGCTCAGGGGGAGTTGTTGGGGTTTTTCCTCTAATAATAGTAGGGTGTAGACCTGACTTTGTAAAGTGTCCTGAGATGACTTGTGTTGTGATTTGGTGCTATACAAATACAATTGAATTGAATTAAATTGAATGGCAGTGTACTGTTGCCACCAAAGGTGATTCCTGTGCATACTATAAAATATTACCCAGCTGGTGCCACTGAGGACTTTTGACAATAAATGAAGGCAGACATCCTCTCTGCACCAAAAATGTTTTTGTACACCACGGTTTGGTTTCAGTTGTGGATGTGGAGAATGGTTTGGTGGTTGAGGTTAGGAGCCCTCTGACCTTTTCAGCTCAGGGCCCTAATTGGAAATGTTGTTAAACTCTTGGACTGTGGCCAATTAACACATAGGAAAAAAGAACTACAGGTATTTTGGGTTCAGACTACACGGTTTGAGCCCGGTATCGGCCAAACAGTCGTAGGGCGTCATGACTGAACAACCGATTGTTACAGCGTGTGACCATCTCATCATGTGACCTCTGCCCGGCATGGTGACTGTCCATCATTTAAAGTTAACCCATCTTGACCCCAATAACTTCAGATCACTTAGTTTAGATTACTGATTTCCTACTTCCCAGCAGTTTACAGTAGGTTGCATGTGCAACAAGAACAATGAACTGAGCTACAGTCTGGTGGTATTGAGGCTGTACAAGGTTAAATGAGGTCGATAATGAGGGGTTATGGTCATGATTGGGGCTTTTGTAGAGGCATGGGGGGGGGGGGGGGTCGGGGTAGGGGAAAAAAGGAAGAATGAGGGTCTGTTTAATCCTCATGGGGGATAAATTATTAGCGACAAAGGGGACCCTGCAGGGCGAGATGGCCCCCTCTCCTGCCATGGGAGTACAAAGTGAAATTTGTGAGTATTCTTATGTACAGCAGTGAAAACGTGGTGTTTCCCTTTCAGTTTGTTTTCATATAAGTGACAACTTCAGAGAAGTGTCACTGCAGAGCTTTCTACAAGCCAAAGCTGAGTGTTGTGTGCAGGCGTCTCACCCCCCAGTGAACTGCAGGATGACACAGCAGCACCGATCGGGCTCCGAACTGCCTTTTCCTGTGCTGTCATTTAAATTCAAGCTGTGATCTAACCTAGAGCTTGATGAATAAACTGGCTAACTTATTCCCATCTCACACTGGCATTAACTAAAGATTGGCTCTGAGATATTACAGCGCAAATAAGTAAAGCCGCTAAAAGTTCCCACGACAATCTGAGTAAATTAAAAACATCTGTTTGTATGGGAAAGCAATTTTGTCTCCAGTCAGTTCTCACTTTTAAGTCGTCTGAGTAATCTGGCTTTTCACTGTTCATGGGGGAAAGAGAAACGAGCGCAGCAGAGAGAAAAGGGAAACACAAAGGGGGTTGGATTTAGTGAGGCAATAATGAGCTAATGGACGGTTCAGACCAGGTTCAGTGTGAATGGTCCACCTATGCCCAGCCAGCACGGCATCCTGGGTAAATATGACCCAGCTCAGACAGCGCAGCTCACACTGGACTGGTTAAAGTGAATTTTACAAAACAAAACCAGTTAAAGTGTGAACGAGGTCTTTATTGTGTGTGTGTGTGTGTGTTGTGTGTTCAAATGAAAACCACCATGATCATGCATAAGCAAACCCAGTTTGTGGGGTATTATTTCACTGGTAAAGTATTAAATGTACTTGACTATGAAAAAAAATCTTTACTTTTGTGTCATTGTGTTTAAAAAGGACAAATCATTAAATGCTGCCAAGGAAAATGAGATCAAGTTCCCTCTAAGTCTTAATGCCATTCAGAAGTCGACAACAAAACCATGTGTTTGACGGAAGAGCACAGAACTGTGTGAAACCTGTAGCTACAGAGGAACGTGAGATAAGAGCAGTGACCGTCTGCCTGGGGTGTAGCTGAGAGCCTGATGGATGTTGGCAGAGCAATATGAGGTCAGATGAGAAGTGTAAAGAGGGCACGACAGGTACGCTGGGTAAATAGATGTCTGATGAGCAGAAAATGGAGTGAGTGTGGTTCTAATGGAGGTCCAGAGTGTGTGTGTGTAGCCTACATCCAGCCTCACTAAAAGACTGGACAGCAGGCTGCGCAGGAGCCAGTCAGGTTCCTACTGTGGTGTTTGTCTATCGAGCCACTGTGTCTGTTCCTGCCGCTGCCACAGGGACAAAGCGTAGTTCCTGTGTACCAGAGGTTTTTATCAGGAGACCCTGTCATGCTGTGTTTACTGAGGAGCCAAAGCAGCACCTGAGGTCACTATATGGGAATTTGACCTCAGATGTGATGCACCTTTTAAAGCCAGGCGCAGTCTGTAACGGGTTTATTCCTCATCTGTTGCCGATTGCAGTCAGGTACTAATTTCAGCAGCATGAGGTCACACATGCAAACTGCTTCTCTGTTTAATCCTTTAGAGCTGAGCTGATGTTGCTCAGAGGCTGTATTTGGTTTTCATAATCATAGCAGGTTACGCTGCGTGCCCCAGTCCGGTGACACGTGGGTCCTCGTGCATCTGATGAGCATCAGGTTTATGTTGATACAGACAGGAAGAGTAATCAGACTTTGACCCGTATGTCATCCAGGGAGGCAGCATCACTTCAGGTGTGCAACATTTTGTCTTCCCCATACGTTTAATTTGTGCATGTTTGTGCTCCAGTTCATCTGCATTACAGTTGCATTCTTCATCTTTTACTGAGGAAAACAAACAGACTTTCACTAATGACACAAGGTCTCCAGATGCACACACCCGTGACCACCCTTACCCTAAATCTAATGTTAGCCTGAACCCTAAGACCAGGTCTTAACAGCCCTTTGAAGCTGTGACAGCGTGTCCTCACACCTAAAGGTTGTTCGTCTACACAGCCACAGAAAGACATATGCACGAGGGAAGTTCACAGTTCAGTGCAAGACCAAAAGGTCACCTTATCTGGTGAAAGACAACATCATAAAAAGCGTCTGAGCTGCCTATGAAAACTGACCCACGTCAACAAGGTGTGAGTTCACGGCTTGTAAGAGGATGATTTGTCATTCTGAGACGAGACACAGCGCAACGTGGATGGTTATTAGAGAAATACCAGTGTGACCCCATGGGGCCCGCTGGGCCCAGCACGCATCCCTGGTGAACAAAGTCAACGTGTGCTCTTACGGGCCAGTGGAGGTGATAAAGCTCTGTCCACAAAGAGCCTCTTTTCATATTTTCCTTACTGGAGTTTAGAGCAGTTGCGATTTCAGCCCAAGCATTTTCAACTGCATTCCTGTCTGAATGAAGAGGCGACAAAGTATCGTAAATATGTCTGTACATACCGCCATGTTCAGCTTCATCAGGTCCCCCATGATTGTTCTGAAAGGGGTTTTAACCCCACATAAGGGGTCATCCTTCTCTTGTTGTTTTACGATACAGCGCCTCTAGTGGCCAAGCTAGAATTTGCAACTCATGCTCTCATCGCATTAAGATTTTTGAGAACGTCACGACGTGTCAAATCGATCTTGCGTAGCTTGTACAACACTTGGTATGACTGACTTTTATTGTTATGGCTTCATGGTTTACATTGTTTCTAGTGAAAGAGACTATTGTGTGTGTGTGATTCTGAGTCTGTGCCTGTTTCTATCTAGTAGTGTGAATTTCCCCGTTGTGGGACTAATAAAGGCTCATCTCATCGTCTTATCTTTCCTAAGAAGTCTCTGTTGTTCACTTGACACTGGGTTTTCCTGGCCTTCCCATGTGTATCTGTGACGTGCATGTTGTTTACCAGTCTAGAGTTTTTGGTGGCTGATAGGCAGATGGGTCACCTCTCGGATCTGGTCTTTGTAGTCTGCAGCAAGATCTTCAAGGTTGAGAGGTTACACACTTGAGCAGGCACCAGCTAATCCTGTCACCTTTGGTCTGAGTTCCTCTGTGATGAAAGGTGTGGGAGCGTTTGTCAGCGCTGTGTGTATCAGCTTCACACAGCAGGGCTCTGCAGGCCTGTCTGGATGCAGGAGGCTGAGGAGTGACCGTTCTGTCACTGGAGCGATATATCACTGTGTCCTTTTACTCCTGGGGAAAAAAGACAAATGATCAATATAGCCTTCCTCAACATAGCTCTGGTATTTGCAGAATGAGGCAGAAAGAATTGCACTGTGTTTTACTGTGTTAGGGTCCAGCAGCTTGTCATGTTTCTACCTGTAAAGAAGGTTAAAACCAGGTTGGAGAGATGCTGACTGTGTCTTTCTGTTTTCTCTGGACAGATCGTGAGGACCAATCGATCCTTTGCACGTGAGTACTGCAACTCTTTCCTCTCCTGAGGTCATTTCTCTGTCAGGACACACAGTTCTTTAAGGTGGTTCAGCTGATAGAGCAGCCTGATGGGCTAGAAAATTAAACTGTCTGAAGATGATGATTATATAGCTCCATGTTCACGGGGTTATCTTATATAAAGTCTCACTTCTTGTTTTCAGAATGATTTAATATGTAGCCGTGAGGGAGGTGAACAGAAGCACGGTAACGTTACAGTAACAACGAGACCACTTTTTAAGGACCACAGCTCCTGCATCACCCTGTTTTCTGGTCATTTTGTCCTAGTGAACCAACTCTTCTCCCTTCATCTTTCTCTCCTCTTGAGTCAACTGGCCTGCTCTCATCATCCAGTTGTGTTTTATTTAAAGACTGGGCTCAAATAGCTCCTTGCGGATGCTGGGTTGTGCAGCAGCTCTGCCCAGCACTGAGGGAGTTATGAGTGCGGTTTGGTGCCCTGCCTCCTTCTTCTATGGAACAGAGTAATTATGTGCCACACTCAGTGTAGCTTGGGTTGAGGCTGCCAATGAGCAGAAAAGAGCTGTTGCATAATCTGACCTAAATTCTGAGAACTACGCCCCCTGTTGGTGGCTCTGGGCCCAGTGTGACCCCCACTGTGGTCACCCAGGTTGTAGATGCTGCTCCCTCACTGGAACAATGTTTTTAATTTAAAAGACATCACTTGGAAGTGTACACCTATACATACAGGTTTTGGTGATAATGTTCCATCAGCACAAAGCATCTTCAAATAAAATCTAGTAAAAATGGAAGATAAATGTTAGACCATATGTGTGGTAAAACAGACCGTCTCAGTCTCCCACAACAATCTGAAGACGTCTCTCCTGAGATTGAGATGTAGCAGCACTTGGACTCAATACTGTTTCAGATGCTTGATCCTGAAGAAACACTCACAAGCAGCGATCGGCGATTCCGACAAAGTAAATCCCCATATTTAAGAGCATTTTTCTTAGAATGATCCAGAAAGACAATATCAAATGGCTGTGCGAACAGTGATCCAGAAAGTAAAACTTAAGACTCATCAAAATGGTACTGTTCAGTCCTAACAGCTGTGCGAACAGTGATTCAGAAAGTAAAACTTAAGACTCATCAAATACTAAATTACACCAATTAAGTAGGCAAAACATACAACATGAGTTTTATTCACAGATGCCTCCATGTCAGCAGTTTGGATTGGCATCATCCCAACTTATCTCAGCAACGTGCCCCCTCCCCCATCAGTTTGTTTTGGCTCTAACCTCTTTCATCACTGGCAAACATGCTGAAAACTCCCCCTGAATCAAATGAGTTGGTTAATTTGTTGTTGGTCTGACATCAGCCGTGTTCTCCTCACGCGGCTTTTGGTTTTCCTTGTATTCTGCACGGTGTTGTTCTTGAGGGACGGGAACAAATTCAGTGTTTCCACCCTTTGTACAGGGTTTCCAACATAACTTACAAACCACATATGATTGATTTACATCTGATCTCTTGTAGCAAAACCGTTTCCAAACGACAGAGGCAGCTCCGCCATGCCTGTTCTGTTTGTAGGTGCACGTGAGATGCCACATTATGTTGTGTATACAGACGTCATCGCGTGTATTGTCAACATTGCAAGATGACAGATTCTTATCATGGAGAGGAACTACCCTGGACAGTACGATACGGCACACCCCCACACATCCCAGGTTATGTGACTGCAGTCTACAGACTGACACAAGCCTTTCCACTATTTGGTTTATGTATTTACCCATGAACAGTCAGGTTCAGGGTGCACTGACTAATCGATGTAGTCGACTAAAATCGCTGACCAGATTAGTTGCAGTTGAATTTAATTATCGATTACTTGGTGACGTCGTCTCGTGTGCCTTTCTAGTGTCGTATTTGAGCCGGCACCATTGCCGCTCTCGGCTTCCTTCACACATGAATGGGATAAAAAATAGCAATCTTATGGTTCTTCTGGACTTTTCAAAGGATACTGGACAGAATGAATCACATTCTGATAAAAAAGAGTCGAGTGTTTGTCAAGCTCAGAAAATGTTACTCTCTGTTTTATAACTTCTACTTTGCCAGTGATTCTCTGTGGCAGAAAGTCAGCTAGGTTAGTTAGCCAGCTAGCTCGTTAAAAGTGTTGTTGTATTGGAATACATTATATTCAGAGGTGTTCCTAATATTCTGACCCTCTCATGCATGTATCTGGGGAGGACAAAGATATAGAGACACCTCTTTTCTTTGCACATTTTTTCCATACTTCGTACACTTCATTACACTGTATTAATGCATTGCTAACACGAGGCGTGGGCTGGATCCGGACTGACGTGCAGGTTCATCCTTTGTAAGACTGCAACTAATGGCTGATAGTCAAATAATCTATTAATTGTTTAATAATCGACTATTCAGATTATGAATTGCACATTTACCCAGTGGCTCTTATTTAGCTATCAGCTTTTAAATTTGGCTTGACGTGTTTTAGGATCTTTGAGTATTAGGTTATTATTTGCTGTCAGCATTATTTCAGAATGTTCAGTGTGATTAGCAAGTCACTGATCAGAAGAAAATGTATTTCAAAATAGAAAACATTACGGCTCGCAGCATGAAGTAACATGGCCTTTAACATTAACTATGACCTCAATAATAAACATACAATTGAATTTATACATTTATAACAATTTCACCAAAAAGTGAAATATTTTCAGCTCCATAAACACAGATGTTAAGGTGGAAGTGTCCAGGTGTACCTAATAAAGTGGCCGGTGAGCGTACAGTGTTTGTAAGTTATAAGCAAGTTTAATAAAAGTCATTTGCTTATCACTAATCGTTCTAGACCTTTGACCTTGAATAGAAATCACATTAGGACCTTTGAATATTAAGTTTGAGAACCCCTGGTCTATAGGACGTGGAAAGCTCAGTGGATGGTGATGTCCATGAGACACATCAAGCTGAGCTGAGGTGTGTAACTAAACTGACCTACTGTGCATTTCAGTGCCTGTATCCTGTGTTCAAGGACTCGCCCATTGAATTGTAGTGTGGCAGCTAAACTGTGAGTCCTCTATGTGCAGTGGAGCTAATAGCCAGCTAGACTAAAGCCACTGGTATGCAGCTAGATGCACTGGTGCTGGCCTGGTTTCAGAGTTGGCCCTGGTTCTCTGGGCTCTGGGACCTGACTGTGGGAGCTGTGGATGGCCCTGCCTGAACACAGCTATCATTAGAGACGGACCAGAAAACCAGAGCCTGGAAACTTTGGAGGCTGGCCACCAAACCACAGGGTCCTCCAGTAAAACAGGCAGATGGAGCAGTAGATGGATAGAGAGACCAGACAGCCTGGTGGTCATCCACTTTCACAGAGTGCGTCAGATTATTTGATAAAGTGGAAAAAAGTGCAACCAAAGCCTGCTCAACTCCTCTGACTCATTCTTCCTTCACTCTCACTGTTGTCTGTCCATGTATAGCTACAGTATATCCATGCTCTCTGTCCTGTTTTCTTTTCAGAGGTGAATCGGGCGCTGGCAAGACGGAGAACACAAAGAAGGTCATCCAGTACCTGGCCCACGTTGCCTCCTCACACAAAGGACGCAAAGACCACAACATTCCTGTGAGAGCCCCACTACCTACATTTGTCCTTCTCTATCCTTGGCCAAGTCTGGGCCTTCTGTTCTTCTTCTCCTCTGGAAACTTCACATCATTGCTGTGATTTATTGCAGTACAATAGTACAACATTTTGGGAAACATGCTTATTAACTCCAGAAAGCACAAGAAGATCAGCACGGCTCGTATCTGATTGCTAAATATCCGATTACAGCCAGCAGCTGGTTAGCTTAGCATAAAGAGTGGAGGAAAACAGTTTGGGGGGATGGAGAGTGACGTAAATACAAGTCAAATCCTGTTCCTAGAAACTCAGTTGAATTCCATCTGGTGAAGCCATGTTTTCAAGATGTCTTCCTCTGTACCACGAAGCTCATAGTAAATGTGATCAATAGGAATAGGGCTGTACCCGACTAAAGATTTTGTCAGTCGACTGTCAGTCGGCTCTTCAGTGCAACTATTGGACTGTTTGTTGTTTGCCCCACCTTCCCACTTCGGGGCGGTCTTATTCCTTCCTTCCAGCTCAGGTCCTCTATTTCTGAGCTTTTAAAAATTCACAAAAATGCTGCTGCATATGATGCAATGTTTAAACTGACGATGTCTACCGTCGAGCTGCCATATGGCCTTCTATTTCTGTTGAAACAATGTTCTTATAGGCGTTTTTTTCTACTGACACACGGTTTTAGCCAAGTTTACCAACAGGTTTGAGCTTCTCCTGTCAGGTAACCACAGCTCATGTTGTTAATGTGAGTTTGACGTGCGCCGGCTTGAACTGCGAACGGTTCCTCTTATAATTCCTCACTGAAATGTTTTCCCTGCCCATTTTTGTTATGTTCCTAGTCCCATTCAGATGGATGCATGTCAGTAAATGGCTATGCGTTTATAACACGCCACAGCATATGAAGAAAATCTCCTTTCTGCTTTTTACAGCGCCAACACAAAATCTCGGAGTTCATTTCGTGAACTTTGTCCCGTGTGTAATATGCTTGGGCCTCACTTTATGAGAATAGTTATGAGGTTTCAAACAAAACAAAGACCATTCCTCTGTGCAAATGCTAATGTCTGTCTCACACGTTTGTTTGCAGTTTGCCATCAGCTCCTCCAATAAACATTTGTAAAACTTAGAAATACCTTTTAATATCTTTTTATTATTTTTAAGGATTCTGTCTTTACTAGTAGACGATTTAGGATCCTGTAGGGACCCACTTGTTAAGGGAATTGTATGTCAAACTTGGAAAAACCTAAATAAGTGGACCATATTTTTCTGTTACTTGATAAAAAGTCATAAATAGGCTTGTTTCCTCTGGTTCCAGTTTTTATGCTAAGCAGCTGCTGGATGTAGCTTCATGTTTAGTGTACAGATATGTTTATTTCCTAGACTGTCAGACTATTCCTCCAGTGAATGTTACTGTGCTCTATCTCAGTGTGAAGTGCATAACGCTGTCTTGATATTCACCTGATTGAGTCGTGCATTAATCCAGAGCTAACCAGGTCTGCTTCATGCTCAGGTTTAGCCAGAGCTGGGCTAACTGTGAGCTGCTGTTTCCTGTGGCTTGTGTCTCAACTCAACTCAACTTTTATTTATATAGCGCTTTACCACAGCACAGCTGACCAAAGCGCTTAACATATCAAACAAATATAAAAACAACACATAAAAAGCTATAAACAATAATATAAACACTAACACCACGGACAGAGTGTCATTCCTGATCAAACGCCAGTGAATAAAAATAGGTCTTCAAATAAGACTTAAAAGTGGGCAGTGAGGGGGCCTGCCTAATATAAAGCGGCAAGGCATTCCATAGGTTTGGACCTATCACAGCAAAGGCTCTGTCCCCCCTAGTTTTCCGCCTGGCCCTTGGTGCCTCCAGAAGAAGCTGACCTGCTGATCTGAGGCACCGCGATGGATTATACAGATGCAAAAGTTCCACAAGATAAGAAGGTGCCAGCCCATTTAAAGATTTATAAACAAATAAAAGAATCTTAAAACAAACCCTAAAACGCACCGGAAGCCAGTGGAGAGATGCCAGTACGGGCGTTATGTGGTCCTTCTTACGCCCCCCAACCAATAGCTGAGCTGCGGCATTCTGGACCCTCTGGAGGCGGGCAAGCCCCGATTGACCAACTCCAGCGTACAGTGCATTACAGTAATCCATACGTGATGTAACAAACGCATGGATCACTGTCTCCAAATGCTGCCTCGACAAAAAGGGTTTTAATTTCACAAGCTGCCTTAAATAAACATAAGTGCTTCAGGTTTTAACACTTGCATTTGTTTATCCATAACAGCCTGAATCTCCCAAAGCTTTCAAGCCACAGGCAAGTGTCTCCCCGGCTTTTTCAGCCAACAGTGTGTGGTACGTGCATGCCCTTCTCTCTAACTCTCTGCCACTTCTGTGATGATGTCGGTGGACTAATAAGAGCTCCTTTCTTTCCGAGCTATTTGTTTGTGCTGGCTCAGTCGTCCCAGCAGGCTCCTGATAGTAAAACACGTTGTCTTATGAGTTGGTTGCAGTTTATTAGAACAGTTAGAAACAGTTTTCAGTCCAATACGAGTAATTAGGTCGTACCTGTTTTCATTAAGTGCTAATACGGCGCTGACCGACTCTGTGGAGCCTGGTTGTGTTGGTCCTCATTTTACATTTAGGAGCAGTGTGAGAATCAGACTGCGGCCGCACTAAACATCTGTCCTCAGGCTTCAGCTTTCATATTGTGAATATATGATGACTATCGGTGTAAATGCACATTAAAGATAGTGGCACTTGGTCAGATCTTTCATATATTCATGCATGTTTTTTGTTGACTGCCGTTGATTTTATAACCTTGGCTGTGATAATATTAATCCAGTGACCAGGTGTGGCTTTTAATTCATATGTACCTTTTGCTGCCCAGTCAGTAACAAACACAGGTGGCGTTGCAGCCTAAGCTGGGTTTTCAGAGTTTAATCCACCATGTTTTGTCCCAGAAGTAACACAAATGAGACTCTGCTGACACATTTCTGACTTTGCTCCAACCCTAACAAAACCTGATTTTTTTATTTATTTTTTTTCTTCTGGCCTCTCCGCTCGATGCGCCCAGTGGTTATTGCTTCTTTCTGCCTTAAACCAATGTCTGATGTGTGCTCTGTGAATCTAATAGCTGCAGAATCGAGCCTGCAGCTTTGAGCACACACAGTCCAGGTGAACTGTTTAATATGCAGTTTAGTAGCTGTGAGTGAGAAGCTGTAGCTCGGTGCCTCGCTGCTTGCCTGCCAGCGTGCACTATCCACACTGACCTCCTTAATGCTGCTCTCCTTCTGCATTGCATTACAGCTGCCTCTGAGCACAGGCCAGAGGAATGTAGGATGTAGGGAGAGCAATATGGTGCCAGAGAAGAAAGGGGGGAGGTGAAGGTAAAGCAGACCAGAGGGGACCAGACTCATATTTCTCTCACTGAGGATGGGAATGCCTGTTTATTCACATGGTTATGCAGAGACCTCTGCCCTGGTTTCTGTGTCAAACACATCCTGAAAGATAAATAAAAAATGCAGAGGAGGATAGTTACTCCTTGTTACTGTGCAGAAGACATGGGTTTTCTGCATTTAGGTATCAGCTTGTTCACACAGACAGAGGAGCCTGCACAACATGTAAAATGTCGTGCGCTGCTGTACATCCAATTCTCCGGTCTGGCAAATATTTCTGTCCAGAGAAATCGAACCTGGACCTCCAGCAGAGCCCAGCATTGTTAGACAACTCTTGCATGCTTGTCATTTCGCTTACCGATCGAGGTGAGTTGCTGTCACCTGGGGCCAGGAGACACTGACATAATAGCCTTTTGTTTTGAGCTGACATATTGTTTGCCAATTTCTGTCCTAAACCTTTGCAAGAGGACTTTTCCATGAAAAGCATTGATGCTTTGATGTTTATATGTTCCCTTGTTTGAGCGACACATCCTGTGAGTGAGATTTTGGCCATGATGGAGGTGAATGGGTCCAAGGGAGTGCTGTAAAATGTAGTTACTGGATCAGATCGTAGTCATTCCCGGTTTAGAGCCACTCATTCTCTCTGTTTGGCTCTTTCCTCACTTTAATTAACTACAGGCCAAACAATTAGAATTTTCTGCCTCTTTCTCAGGCACACTTTTCTGGCTTTCTGTTTGACAACACAGCTAAGTCGAGCTGTCCTGGAGTCATTCCAAGGCAGGGTCTGATGCAGTAGTGGTTATTTCTGTGCTGCCAGTGACCTGGATAGAGGAAACTGTGTCATGTGTAGGGGAGTTGGAGGTTTGGGGAGCTATAGGGAATGTCCCAACCTCCTTTCAACCCAGGTTTTAAGATTTGGGAGGAAGCCACCATCACTGTGGTAATGAGGGCCTTGGATATGTAGAGTATATCATCACAGCCATAAGAATGTGCAGGCCAGATTAAGGCTTTCGCTCATCAACCCAAATAAACCGTTTACTACAATGCGTATGTTGAGATGTGCTCGATGCCGCGCCTTTGTGGTTTCACGAGTACTGTCAAACTGTTGGGTCGGCTTGGCCTCTTGAACTTGTCAAGTTCACCCAACAAAAATCACATTATATTGCAGCTGTAAAACCAATAGGGCCATGACAAAGTGCTGACTGCTGTAGGATCAGTTCATCATGCAGACTTGCTTTGCCAGCTTGTGTATGTTTTGGCAGACACAGAAAATGTGATAAAATGTGAGATTCATTACATGGTGCCAGGCATTAGAGGTGCTCGACAGCTAGTTGGAGTCTTACGCCTCCGTTTCTCTCCACAGGGTGAGTTGGAACGCCAGCTCCTGCAAGCCAACCCCATCCTCGAGTCTTTTGGCAACGCCAAGACGGTGAAGAATGACAACTCATCTCGCTTTGTGAGTTTACGGTTCCTGTTTAAAGGACCATTATCTTGATTTAAACATATGTCCAGATAGTGTTCAAATTGGAAACACATTCACTTTGAAGCAGGTAACAGTATTTCTTCAGGTTGAACTTTGCAGATGTTTATACCCACTCTAGTTTTAGATCTGTTCCGTCTGTGGAGGGAGCCACAAGGTTACATGTATAAAACGGATAATCTCACGAATTACTGGAAGTCTTTTACATTGAACTCAACTGATTTGCTTTGGTTTTGTGATTAAAAAAAGAAAAACAAACTGCAAATGGATACAAAAATACTATGTACAGTATGCAGAAAAAAAACTAGATTTGTCCTCTGGAACATATTGCAGAGCCGCTATGAAATCAGAGAATTAAAATGAGGAAATCAAATTAAATGAGTGGAATATCTTTAGAGACTAGATGTTTATCCCGTCATGCATAGGTTCCTTTTCTCTTTAGTCTGAAGTGGAAGCACTGGCGTTAGTTCTCTGCAGCTAAACAACAGTGTGAACATACACGTTTTCTGGTGGAGACTTGGATCAGTACCGGGCTCGTGTCTGTATGGTGAGTTTGAAGCTGCAGCCAGGAGCTGGTTAGCTTAGCTGAGCACAGAGGCTGGAAATGGGCGAAAACGGCTCTGTTCAGGGTGATGGTAGGTGGATTTTAACCAGGCTAGCTGTTCCAGTCTTGATGCTAAGCTAAGCTAACCAGTTCCTGGCTGTAGCTTTAATACAGAGTTGTTTTTCTTTTAACATTTCTTTTGGGGCTTTTTAATTGAAAACATACATTTAGAATATTTGATAAAAATAATGGTTTTGTTCTGTAAGGATTTGTTTTGTAATGTTTTTAATATCTGGTATTATAAAGTGAACTGCTTCTGCTTACATTCTTTGTGTGGCTATGTAAACGATGACCACGATTAACCACCATGGCATTCTGTCCTCATGAGTCGTCGGCTGTTTCTGATAAGACCAGCAGACAGATGGACACACACGCGCACACACACGCACATACACACACACAGTGAGGAAACCACACACATGCCTGGGATGCTTTCTGGCCTCTTGACCTGGCTTTTTTTTAACACAGACATTTTGTTCTTCGCTGCATTTCTGGCATCTGCAGGAATCCACAGGGTGGTGTTTAAAACTCACCAGTGCCCAGAGAGAGAAGTCGCAGGCCATGCAAACACTGACATCACAGGCTTTCTAATCAACCTGGTCAACAGCTGCTCTGAACATAAATCTGCATCTTGTTTCCTGCAGGGGAAGTTCATCAGAATCAACTTTGACGTCACAGGCTACATTGTTGGGGCCAACATTGAAACCTGTATCCTCACGAATGGGACAGACTGAAGAAGCAGATTGTTAGAAACACAACAGAGCTAAAATAAAGGGTGAACACTGACTCTAGAAGTGGTTCGACTGTTTGGCTCACATTCAACCACAAGAGTGCCATTGGCCTCTCCGTTTGTTCCTGGACAGAGCCACAGGGCACCGAATCCTAGAGAAACCTCTTCTGTTGTTTTTCTTCATATTCATTCCGCCCCAGTAAGGCCTGGAGATGAAAATGATGGGTAGGTCAGCTTATCATTAGATAAGGGTTAGATGGTGATTTCATGGCTGGACTTTATTAGAATTCTTGTCTTAAAATGAGAGCTGCTAAGGTTTCTGACAACAACAGAATGTTTACCAAACTGCAGCAGTCCCTTCATTAGCTTGTTGTGATTTCTTTGTGAGCCCTTAACGTTTGCTCTCAGACCTTCTGGAGAAGTCGAGGGCCATCAGACAAGCCAAAGATGAGAGGACCTTCCATATTTTCTACCGGCTGCTGGCAGGGGCAGGAGAGCACCTCCGGAGTGAGTGTCTGTGTGCCACTGCAGAACTACAGAACGCTGGTTTGAATTGGCACCGGCAAAACACATCTCTGTCTTGTTAACTTTTAATTTAGTGTGTTAGTTTCATGACGATGCAGAAGCTGTTCAGTTCCTTACAGACCGATACTTCACATCATAGCTTTCTTATGAACTCGCACTGTAGTCTGAGTGTTGTCTCACCATAAATTGTTACCTTTGAAAACAAGGTCAGCACATCTCGTGGTCTTAACATACTTTCCAAACAGAGAAGCTAGAAAAACATCAACAGCAAAAAGACAGGGTTATTTTTTTTAAAGAATTTAATGTTTTTAATTTTAAAAAGACCTTTTAAAACCAACTTTCCTCCCTTGCTGCGACAGCGGACCTGCTCCTCGAAGGGTTCAACAACTACTGTTTCCTGTCAAATGGTCACATTCCCATCCCTGGTCAGCAGGACAAGGAGAATTTCCATGAGACGATGGAGGCCATGCACATCATGAGCTTCTCCCACGACGAGATTGTCTGTGAGTACTAGCTCCAGATGTGCCCTGAAGCGTAGCACGGTCTCATTCTGCTTCTCTTTTCATGGCTATAAGCGTCTTCTGCTCTTACATGACCTAATCCTCACCCCTGTGGTGCTTTCCTTGCCAGGCATGCTGAAAGTGGTCTCTGCAGTGCTGCAGTTTGGCAACATCGTCTTTAAGAAGGAGAGAAACACTGATCAGGCCTCCATGCCTGAGAACACAGGTAAACACCCACCACCACCACCACCCTCCCTACTGCCTGTCATGATTCATCAATCTAGAAAATGAGATGGTGTAGAAGCCACAGGTCACCGTCGACAGCTGGTGGAAACTCGTCTGTACGCGCTCGTGTGCTTTATTAGAAACATGATTACACTGAAAGTGGACTGTGTCTCCTGGTAATGAAATGCTTGTAATGTCTGGTGTATGTCAGCACTGTCTGACGCTCTGCGGCCTGGACTGTGTTTTAGTCACTCACCATTCAGCATAATAAAGAAGAAAGTCAAATGCAATACATGATGTAGGTGGTTTTATAAGGTCTGCTGTCTTGTGTTAGGCCCATTGTACATACAGCTCCTAGTCCTCTAAACACCGACTGAACCAAATGCTCCTGGGGTTTGACTGCAGCCAGAAAATGCATTTGGCTCTCCTCATATATCCTGCATTGTTAAACCAGAGTTAGGCGGTGTTGTTTCAGTGATTGAATTATTTGAAGCTAACGTCATTATTCTGCCCGCTCCCTTGCTCTCCCAGCGGCACAGAAGCTCTGCCACCTGCTTGGAATGAATGTTATGGAGTTCACCAGAGCCATCCTCACCCCGAGGATCAAAGTGGGGCGAGACTATGTGCAGAAGGCTCAGACCAAAGAACAGGTGAGGATTCTTGTGGCTCTCATCAGAGAGGGTCATGTCTGTATTCCATGTGTATTCCAGTTTTAATATCTGCTTTTTATAGTACACCTCACCTTTGGTTTGTCCTGACTGTTGCTATACAGCGGTACACCCTGAGCTCTAACAGCAGCACAGTGGTCATACTCATGGCCGGTCTCTTGTGGTCACTCTCGCAGGCTGACTTTGCTGTTGAAGCCCTGGCCAAGGCAACATATGAGCGGCTGTTCCGTTGGCTGGTCCACCGTATCAACAAGGCCCTGGACAGGACCAAACGCCAGGGGGCATCCTTCATCGGCATCCTGGACATAGCTGGCTTCGAGATCTTTGAGGTGCTGATTGTGGTGCTTTAACGGGGACAAACTCATTTCCACAAAACACAAACACGTGGATTAAACAGAATCCAGTGATCAAGGTTGTCTGATCATTGCATTGTTTTGTCAAGTTATGGGGATTAAAGAGAAAGTCACATCTCCTAAACAATAAAAAAAAATTAGCTTCCCTAACTGAAACAGTCATGTCTGCACGTGCCTTCCTTTCAGTTGAACTCGTTCGAGCAGCTATGCATCAACTACACCAATGAGAAGCTGCAGCAGCTCTTCAACCACACCATGTTCATCCTGGAGCAGGAGGAGTACCAGAGGGAGGGCATCGAGTGGAGCTTCATCGACTTCGGCCTCGACCTGCAGCCCTGCATCGACCTTATCGAGAGACCGGTCGGCATTGTCTGTCTGTGTGCACGTTTGTGTGGTTCTGCTTATGGATGTGTGTGCTAACAAATCCTGTCTTCTCAGACTAACCCCCCGGGTATCCTGGCTCTGCTGGACGAGGAGTGCTGGTTTCCTAAGGCCACCGACAAAACCTTTGTGGACAAGGTGCTGCAGGAGCAGGGGACACACGCCAAGTTTCAGAAGCCGCGTCAGCTCAAAGACAAAGCTGACTTCTGCATCATCCACTACGCAGGGAGGGTATGTATGTCAGGCCCTTTAAGGGGTCAGGTGCTCTGACTCCGGGAGCTGCTACTGCGCTAAACTGAGGGTTTTAAATCTAAAAAGTACAGTACGTCCTTTCGGAGACCATCGTTCGTGTCCCATTTATAGCTGCAGGTTTTTATTCATGTTCTCCTCGTGGAACAGCTTTGTTGCTGCCCTGTTTTGCCACCTTTCTTTGAGGCACAGACTTGTAACCGGGTCACTACCAGAAAACAATGGCCCAGTTGTCTTAGTGCTTGTGCAGAAAGCCCACATCTGGTTCTCATTGGTGTGAGACAGAGTCTTTGGTGCCAGGTGGTTGCGTAACAGAGGTTTTCAACTTTCAACTTTGTGTGTTGGTCTGCCATTTGTAGAGAGCAAACCATACTCCACTACATTCCAGAGAGGATGCCTAAGAAAGCTGATATGACCCCAGAGTGATAGTTTAATTAGGTTTACCAGTCCCTCTTTTCCCACTCTTGCATGTGTGTATATGAGCACAGTGGAGAGCATCAGTCGTGACTACATGTCAGTCCTCACTATGACAAACAGGCAAACCCTCAGATTCAGTCAGATATGAAGCATTGAGTATTTGACACCGGAGCCAGAATTAAATTTGAGCAGCGTCAAATAAATCCTGCCCGACAGAGTGATACCGAAGAGGAAAACAAAGGCCAACACTGTGAGTTTGTGTTTCCAGGATTCGGATAAAACCCATATGCCGATCTTTCGTTCCTCGTCTCTGGTTGCCGACCATGTCAGCTGTTTATTATGTTCTGCCCTAATCCAACTTCACAGTGTGTTAGACATCTGCAAAACACACAAATCACAGTCACTGTCATGTTATAGCGATTCATCTCTAATAAGAACTGACAGTCAAATAGTGTGAATGGAGCCTAAATATATTTCAACCCTGGTGCAGTGAAGTATAACAGTCATTTATGGGCTTGTGTTGAAGTTTAACTGCAGGAACTCAGCTTTCAAAAACAAGGAAAAAAGAAATAAAATGGAGGAAATATTACTCAAATAAACCAAATGATCTACCAACATAACAGGAACAGTTCACAGGTTATAATATCTTATCACGATAATTAAGGATTAAAAAAAAAAGCTTGAAATAAGTGAAATGTTCCAACATAACATCTACCCAGTAAGAAGAAATATCTTGTCCGCCTGATTCCATCTTAGTCTGCTTGCCAGCTGCTGAGTGGTGCTTGGAGAGAGGATTTAGGCAGATCTCTCCATCCATCAGGACGCACTGCTGCCGACAGGTGCAACAGCAGCAGTCACATGGTGAAAACCAATCCTCTGGAAGTTCGTTCTGAAAGCATTGTTCTAGTTTCCAC
>NW_018128222.1:719014-727179 GCF_001952655.1 Monopterus albus
ATTTGATGCGATGCTGTCAGGATGCCAAACTGCTGTGACCCACTTATAACGGGCGTGTGGTCAATGTTGACACATGCAGTCCATGGCACCGCGTCTTCTGAAAGTATTTTCATTTGAGATTTCTGAGGGAAGTGGGCATGCAGGCCGACATTTGTGTCACTGTTTCCTTAGGTGGACTACAAAGCTGACGAGTGGCTCATGAAGAACATGGACCCCCTGAACGACAACGTGGCCACGCTGCTGCACCAGTCAACGGACAAGTTTGTGGCTGAGCTCTGGAAAGACGGTGAGCGTGTGGAGCTCAGGAGCTGTTCGCTGTTGCTGTACAACGGTACCTGCTGAGTTTATCCATATCAGTCAGAAGGATGTTACCCGCCAAAGCTGCTCAGACCTCAGTGAACCTCTCATTTAGAACACTTCCTTTGTGCTTGCCAGCAAAAACACAAGCGAGGAAAACCACAGACCAGCACTAGCTGTAAATGATGATACTGTATGCAAGTACTGTACTACAGCTGTGGGTGAACTGACGTCTAGGGCTCAGTCCTCTTTTAACAGCTAATCAATGCTTGTAAACGTTTCCGTGTTGGTGTGAGAACATGCTGTGTGTGTTTGTGTGTCTACCTTTTCTCTCTCTCTCACTGTCCTGGCTTCCTTCCCTGTTGCTGTAGACATTCAGATGTTTCAGAGAGCCTCTTTCTATGACAATGTGTCAGGGCTTCATGAAGCTCCAGGTGAATGATGGCAGCATTTAACCTTTGAGCACCACTGGCTTCTTCTCATCCTCTGCACTGTAGATCCCATTGGCTCCCTGTCCTGTAATGGCTGCACTGTGCACCCATCTGGCTTTGCACGGCTGGATTCCGATCACATTTAAATCCTCTAATGCTAAAAACTAGAGCTCTTCCATCGATGCTAGCGGCCTACTGCTACTGTGACTATTCCAAGCTATTGCTTGACATTTCATTTTGTAATCATGCAACAAACTGGTACAAAAAGCTGCACATCTGAGACGAGACCCTGGTCAGACACAGGTACATTGTCACTGGCTACAAGGGGTAAAAAGTGCAGGAACCCTCTGTTCGCTCAGTAGATGTTGCAAAGCTGCAGGTATTAGCAGTCCCCTGACTCAGCTGCATATAAAAATATCCCAGATGATTTTAGAACATATTTTGTAGGTCAGACCCGGAGCGTGTCAGAGCCGAGAGTAGATGGAGCAAATAAATTTTAAGACAATCCCTGGATCTAGATTTGATTTAAGTTTCTGCTTAGTGCTGGCATTTTTATATATGAGAACATGCATACCAGAGAGATGAAGAAGTGCGCGTGTAAACTCGGTACTGTAGAGTAGCTGGACTACCATCCAGCTGTACACTTAGCAGGGAAAATCTGTAAAGGCATTAAAGCAAAATAATTCTTTTGCTTGTTAGACTACAAAAACGCGGGCCTTTAAAAAGTGTTTTATTTATTGGTGCTGTGTGAGTTTTACATCAGTGAATGTTGAAGTTTAGTTTAAGTCTGCTAATTGATGTTGTTTAATAGAGTTACTATTTGTGATTGAGATTTCATCCAGTGGTTGATAAACACCTCGATGCCCTCCCTGTCCTCACATAATTATAATGTATACAGTACATGTGTCATTTAGGTTTTCGGCAAAGTGTAACATGCTTATTGCAGCACGCCAGTCTGTTCTAATGTACGTTACACACTGAAGAGTTAGTTTTTGTGCCCTGGCTGTTAAAGAAAAGTACGTAATGCTGCTTGGCGGACTTCAATCAGCTGGATCCCACGTTAAAGCTCAGTTCAGCAGCGACTGGCTGACAGAAACCAGCTGTGTTTGCAGAGGGCTGGTCACAGCTGGGGCAACACCACTGTCTGTCTTCATGCTTTGTCACAGAAAGAGAAAAGAGCAAACACACGATGTAAACTCCAATAAAATCCTCAGACTCAGGAAAGTCACTTTATTCAGCATTGCTACGTTCATTCAGCTCTTTTCATTGATAATCTCCACATGCGAGCAGCATCAGTGACCCGCGTATCTCTCCACTAATCTGTCTCGTTTCATTTTTCATCATCAGTCGACCGGATCGTGGGTCTGGACCAGGTCACGGGCATGAACGAGACGGCGTTCGGTGCTGCCTATAAGACCAAGAAGGGCATGTTCCGCACGGTGGGCCAGCTGTACAAGGAGCAGCTGTCTAAGCTGATGGCCACACTGAGGAACACCAACCCCAACTTTGTTCGCTGCATCATCCCCAACCACGAAAAGAGGGTGAGTCGTCTCAACATGGTCATTGATACCCTGAGCACCAGCTGGGCTGAGAACTGCCTCACTAAACTAGTTGACCAGGTTTGATGAGCCGCACTCGCACCACGTAGTGGCCACACATGATACTTAATATCCAGCTTGAGGGTGTTTTTGGAGAAGACTTCTGTTTGATTCTCCTCCTCTTCTTCCTTCTTGTTTCTCCTCCCTCCTCCCCCAGGCTGGTAAACTAGACCCCCACCTGGTTCTGGACCAGCTGAGGTGTAATGGTGTCCTGGAGGGGATCCGTATCTGCAGACAGGGCTTCCCCAACCGTGATACTTAATATCCAGCTTGAGGGTGTTTTTGGAGAAGACTTCTGTTTGATTCTCCTCCTCTTCTTCCTTCTTGTTTCTCCTCCCTCCTCCCCCAGGCTGGTAAACTAGACCCCCACCTGGTTCTGGACCAGCTGAGGTGTAATGGTGTCCTGGAGGGGATCCGTATCTGCAGACAGGGCTTCCCCAACCGCATCGTCTTCCAGGAGTTC
Organism: Monopterus albus; assembly: GCF_001952655.1. NCBI lineage: Eukaryota > Metazoa > Chordata > Actinopteri > Synbranchiformes > Synbranchidae > Monopterus > Monopterus albus. The sequence continues at coordinate 721,804 of NW_018128222.1, forward strand.
AGACAGAGGTAACGTTCCGCCTCTCACTTACTCATCTGTCATGTAATGTTTCAAAAATCTCCATCATACAGTGAAGCATTCATATAAAACGGCACGATACAAAATTATTTTATTGTCATAAACGGGTACACATAGGGATTAGGGTTCAGGGGACCTCTGGAGCTCGCCTGGTGGAATTCAAAAACTATTTAATGAAAGGGAAGGGGGATACAATTTAAGGGGTCAGTTAAATTTAAAAATTCATGCTATACGTACAACCAAAAAAAGATTTTGTATTTCCATAAGTGGGGTAAAACTATGGAATAATTTAAGTGTGGACATAAAAAATAGTAATAGAAGTAATAGAAGAGTTTAAACATAAATATAAAGGTATGTGTCAATCAAGATATATGCAAGAACAGGGAAGATAATTATTTAAGAATGTAATTATGTAAGAATGTTAACATTCTTGTAATAATTCTTTAGTATATTACTTGTGTGGTGTAGAAGATAATTATTTATGTAGAGATACTGCTTGCAAACCAATGATGGTAAGATGATGTCATGGGGTAGGACTGGATAAGTCTGACTTCTTCCTACTCCATTCAAGTATGTACTAGGTATAAGCACATTGATATTGGATTAGCATTTGTTGGATATGTGTAAAATTGTGTGTTGACATGTCAACTGTCTTTACATGCTTGAAAGAATCAATCAAATTAAATCAAATCAAATCAAATCAAAATATCCTAGCAAAAAAATAAGACACAGATGAAATGTGTCCACAAAGAGACACTAAACATCTGCAAGGAGATGTAGATGTAGAACAATTTCACAGACATGGAAAATAATCATAAAGACAAACAAAATGCGTCTTTCAGGCTGTGCCCAGGGACCCTTCGTTTTTACAGCAATGGCTCTAAAAGTGTTTTCACTTTGCTGCTTTCATCTGACTTTCCTTCCTCTTTGTGAAGCTTGATCTGTGTGGCCTTCATGTGTCATAGTGAAGTGTGGCACTGCAGTGGAACGCTGTGCTGGTGACTGTCCTCTCTGCTTTGTGTCCAGGTATGAGATCCTCACTCCTAACGCCATTCCCAAGGGCTTCATGGACGGAAAGCAGGCCTGTGAGAGAATGGTGAGGACCCGGCCTCAGTTTAGAGCAAATGGAAATGGTTTAGCAGATGCCTCCACGCAAGGTGTATAGTTACCAGGGGAGGACTCGCTCACATTTGTACTAGTCCTCTTCACTGGGTTCAGCTTGGTGAAGCTGAATAATCAGATAACATTAAAACAGTGAAATCTCTGCAGTGAACACAGAGAGCAATTTACGGTCGACCGCCCACATTAACCCTGTAACTGGCTCATTCCTTGATATCTGATCGAAAGGAGCGCTGTTGCATCCTCATCCGGTGTTAGATTATCCTGCTGTTTCATATGACGTGCTGCTGCGTTTTCCTAGTGTGTTCCTGCTGTTTTTTTGGCCTAAGTCTCTGGATCGTTGAAGCGCTAACGCCAGATGACGGAGACAGAGCGGCACTGAATGTAGAACAGAAACTAACCAAGCAACTAATACTTTGGCTAGTGGAGGAAGTGGTTTTACTGATCAGGAGCAGTAGAACGTTAAGTTACTTCAAGACCATTCATCCTGTCTTTCACATCATCGTTTACTTTTATTCATTAATGAAAAATGTAAAAAAGATTTAATCATCATTTTTATTATCAAATGTTACTTTTTATTGTCTCTTTTTTTTCCTTAAAAATAGTTTAACAGTTTTTCCACGGTTTTCAGATGACACAGGATCCTCATTTGAAACAAAGGCCTTCATTTATTAAGATTTTCTCATTGTTGTAATAGGAAGACAACTGCATGAAGCATAGAACGACAAGACAAGAACATGGCATCACGTTATTAACACAGGGATATAGGCTCTGCAAATGATTTCCCCATTACACAATGTGTTTCCTTTTAATTCACACCTGTAGCCAAACACGGCCCATGTCGTTCCTCTTCTGTGACAGATTCAAGCCCTGGAGCTGGACGGCAACCTGTTCCGTATCGGCCAGAGTAAGATCTTCTTCAGGGCCGGAGTCTTGGCTCACCTGGAGGAAGAGAGGGACCTGAAGATCACAGATATCATCATTTACTTCCAGGCTGTGTGCCGAGGATATTTGGCACGCAAGTGAGTGTAACTCTCCCCTCGCTGCCTGCATTTGAGCCTCGGCCCCTCAGAGCCGTTTCTTCATACTTGGAGGTAGATTTTTACGGTTTCTCGTTCAGCCTTTGTTCTGTTCCTCTCTTGTCAAAATGCTTCAGGGCCTTTGCTAAGAAGCAGCAGCAGCTCAGTGCTCTGAAAGTTCTCCAGAGAAACTGCGCTGCCTACTTGAAGCTGCGTCACTGGCAGTGGTGGAGACTCTTCACCAAGGTGTGTGTCACTAAGCCCAACCTGTAACTGGTGGTATCTACAAGTAGGGACCATCTAATTAAACTCTTCTGTGCCTGCAGGTGAAGCCTCTGCTGCAGGTGACCAGACAGGAGGAGGAGATGCAGGCTAAAGACGAGGAGCTGGTCAAGGTGAAGGAGAAGCAGACCAAGGTGGAGGGAGAGCTGATGGAGATGGAGAGGAAACACCAACAGGTCAGCTGCAGCATTGGATCATATTCTCATGGATTGTTTTGAATTTTTTTAGAGGTGTAATTGGAAGTTGTATTGTCCTTTCTGTGCAGTTAATGGAGGAGAAGAACATCCTGGCAGAGCAGCTGCAGGCGGAGACGGAGCTGTTTGCAGAGGCAGAGGAGATGAGGGCTCGTCTGGCTTCCAAAAAGCAAGAGCTGGAGGAGATCCTTCATGACCTGGAGTCCAGGCTGGAGGAAGAAGAAGAGAGGACGCAGAGCCTGCAGAACGAGAAGAAGAAGATGCAGTCCCATGTCCAGGTGTGTGGTTACTCATACAACATCTCAGTACTGGTTACTGAAGAACTATTTGTGCACTGCTGAAAATAGGTTAGTTTCAAATGACAAAAATCTGCTTATTGTGTTTACTGCTATGATTAAATGCTTGTGTGTATAGGACCTGGAAGAACAGCTGGATGAGGAGGAGGCTGCTAGGCAGAAGCTGCAGCTGGAGAAAGTGTCAGCTGAGGCCAAAATGAAGAAGTATGAAGAGGACATTCTGCTGCTAGAGGATCAGAACTCCAAGTTCCTCAAGGTAAGAGAGAAGAGGCGGTCTGAAGGCCGTCACTGAAGCGAAGGGGCTTGAATGTAAAGCAGCCCTGTGTAGAACTGTGAAGGCTGGTTTTTAAAGAAGAGCTGGGGGTCTCAGCCCCACAGTAAGATGCAGAGGATTAAAATGTGTTGGTCCAGAGGTGAGAGGCTCAGTGGGTCCTAACCTGCCTGTGTTTCACTCCCTCCTTTAGGAAAAGAAGTTGCTGGAGGACCGAATTAATGAGATGACTTCCATGTTAACTGAAGAGGAAGAAAAGGCCAAGAACCTGGGCAAGGTCAAGAACAAGCAGGAGATGATGATGGTCGACCTGGAGGGTAAAGGAAGAAACTGACAAGTGGATCAATTACCTGCAGAATTTTTAGAATGAATCTACGACTAGATGTTCTCTGGTGTTTTATTAAACCACTCTGTCTTCTGTTTTCTAATTCAGAGAGACTGAAGAAGGAGGAGAAGACCCGCCAGGAGCTGGAGAAGGCTAAGAGGAAGCTGGATGGGGAAATGTCTGACTTCCAGGACCAGATAGTCGAGCTGCAGGCACAGACAGAGGAGATGAAGGTTCAGCTGACCAAGAAGGAAGAGGAGCAGCAGATGATACAGGCTAGGTAGGAAACACGGGGACGAAACTCCTCAGTACCGGCGAAATCACTTCACCAGTAAAGTATTACATAACTCAGTTTGAGCTAAATATGGGTTTCCATTTTGAGTCACTGAGATTCTGCTTCATGGTGTGAGTCAGTTTGAGACAGGTGCCACATAGCTGTTCAGAGTGGTCATCACACTTAATGCTGCAGGAAACATTCAGCTGCAGTTTTATTAGACTGACTCCAGCGTCCAGCGGTGACATGACCTCATGAGCATCAACTTATTGTTGTGCTGTGTGATGTGCTGCCTGTATTTGTTCAGATTCTCACTGCGTTGGAATGTGGGCCGCCTGGTACTGATGTGCTTTTATGGATGTAGGACCATAAGTGGAATTTACAGCATCCATCTCCCTTAAGTCAAAGACGACTGTAGACCGTAGTGTCTGCTGCCACCTGGTGGAGTCATTACATGTCAGCAGCGGTGGAAGAAGTACTCAGATTCCTTTGTTGAGTAAAATCTTTAAAAAGTCCTGCATTCAAAAAGTTACAAAAATATTCACATCTAAATATACTTGAAGTACTGAAAGACATTTCCCTGTCCAGCTTCCTCTTAGCCTTTCCCGGAATTTAATAACTAGGCTAAAATATAAAGAACTTTACTGCTGGGAGTCTTATGCATTTTCCACCCAGGATCAACAAGCTCTTACTTTGTTTTGTTTCATTAATCTAAGTAACTGAGGTTATCAAAATAAATGCATTGGAGTAAAATGTACAATATATTAGTGCTGCACAGTCAATTAAAATACTTGATCACGATTGTCCATAATTAACTGGCGATTAATCCCACATTCACATTTTTATCAGTTCTAAACAGTAGTGAAAGGTAACTACGTACACTTACTTAAGTACTTTAAGTACAATTTTGTGTCTGTACTCGAGTGCTTTCATTTTCTGTTTCTTCATCGACTTCACTACATTTTAGAGGCAAATATTGTACTTTTTTACTCCACTACAATAACGTTTTAACTTTAGTTACTAGTCATTGTTTTGGTGCTAATACTTTTGCACTTGGGTAACATTTCAAATGCAGGACTTTTACGCTGTTGTATTGCTACTTTTACTAAAGTAAGAGCTCTGAGTACTTCTTCCACCACTGGTTCTAAGTAACTGATTACTGAGATGTCCAGTGGTCTCCGGTGCGCTGGCCGTGTTTGTGTCCCAGCACCTCTTCCTCTTTAGCTTCTCGTCTTCACACTGGTTGTGTATCTTGGTCACAGCGGTGGCTTTGAGAGCAGTTCATACGTTGCAGTCTTTGGATGTGATGTGAATCATTTCAAGTGTTACTCGGCCTGCGAGCTGTAGCTGCCCGTTTAGCTGTCGCTGTTGACAGTTTGTTGCTTGTAGAGTTGTCTAGGCGTCTCCGCTGCAAACTATCCAGCATGGTCTGCCTTTGGCAAGGAGGAGGAGGGCTCTGTGCATCGGCTGTGTGCTCGGCCAGCAAGTGGTATTTGAGACTTGATGTACTCTGGTGGTAACTCATTTCACATCGACGGTAAATAACTTTGGTCTTGTCGAGAGAGCCGTCTGGCAGGA
>NW_018128222.1:727217-738981 GCF_001952655.1 Monopterus albus
GCATTCAAAAGATCCTTTTCTTTACTTTACTTCACTTCTGCTGCTGCATCGCTTCGTGATTTCCCAAACTACAGGGCGGGCTGAGAATGTGTATACATTAATCACACATCAGAAATTTTTGCAGTTAGAAGGAATTTGCTTTAACTCATTATCGTGCCAACTTTGACAGCCCTAGTATAAATACATCAAAACTGTACAGTACTTGAGCAAATGCACTTAATTACTTTCCATCTCTGTACATCAGAGCGCATTCTGGAGACTGGAATACTTACATCACTGTTCTGCAGGGATAAAATGCATTAAAAAGGGATTAGGTGTTTCTGTAAATTGAGAATTAATGCTCAAAGAAATATTTTTAGTGTGAAGAACTCCTATTTTTTCCACAACCTTTTCATCACGGTCACTACATTGTGTCCACTTTGAGGTTTTGCTGCATGTTCTTTAGAGTTCTCGATGTTTAACAGGGGCGAAGATGAGGTGAGCCAGAAGAACAACGCCCTGAAACAGGTGAGGGAGCTGCAGGCCCAGCTGTTGGAGCTGCAGGAGGACCTCGAGTCAGAGAAGCAGGCCAGAAACAAGGCTGAGAAACTCAAGAGGGACTTGAGTGAGGAGCTGGAGGCCCTGAAGACTGAGCTGGAGGACACCCTTGATACAACCGCTGCCCAGCAGGAGCTTAGGTTCTTACTCGCCATTTTACTGTCACTTGTGTTACACCTCTACCATTGACAGTATTTGGCAGAAGCCAGAAGGTTGAGACTTTGTGTGTGTGTGTGTGCACGTGTTCACTGTAGGACCAAGCGTGAACAGGAGGTTGCAGAGCTGAAGAAAGCCATTGAGGAGGAGACTAAAAACCACGAGGCTCAGATCCAGGAGATGCGACAGAGGCACGCCACAGTCTTGGAGGAACTGTCTGAGCAGCTGGAACAGGCCAAGAGGGTAACGCAGTCTTTCACAGCCTAGTCTGATATATCACAATTTTGAGCAATCCACAAGAAACAAGGGGGCTAAACTTTAGCATGTCACAACACTAGCGTTTGTTGCTGACTATGTTCAGTTCAAGGCGAACCTGGAGAAGACCAAGCAGAGCCAGGAGAGCGCCAACAAGGAGCTGGCCAGCGAGGTCAAGAGCCTGCAGCAGGCCAAGACAGAGTCCGAACACAAGAGGAAGAAACTGGAGGCTCAGCTGCAGGAATTCATGGCCAGGGTCACGGAGGGTGAGAAGGCCAAGGGGGAGCTGGCCGAGCGCACACACAAGCTGCAGGTAAGTGTCAATGTTTGATTTAATGCAGTGTCTGTGTCTCTGTGATGAATAGGATCATGTAAATCCTGTATTCTTAAGTTGAGACTGGCAACGATGAGGGAAAACAAATGTTTAACCACTGAACATTTACAACAAACTTAAGCTTTCATGTCAAAGTCTGTGGCTTCACAGCATCGTTCTTCTGGCCCACCTCGTCCCCACCCCCGTGAAGCATGGAGAACATGGAGCAAAACCCCAGAACATATGTTCGTTCTGGTTTGTTTTGGCCCAGACAAACGATTTTCCAGAATTTGACATGAAAGCCGAAGCTTGTCTGTACACACTTTGTTTTTGTAACAGAAAATACAACCACCATACCTTGTGTCCTCTGTACCTGTATATTTTCATTTGCAAATTCTTCAGTTATATTTGCAGTAGACAGTTTTCTTCTTACTAACATGCAAAACAAAAGCTTTACACAAAACACTGACAAATTCAAAAGTGAAGAAAACTGCTTTGGTACAACAGCACACTTCACACATCAGAGAAAAGATAGTTTATTTGTGACTGGAGCAGTTTGAACAAATATAATGACCAGTGACTGACAATCTGCTGGGACTGCAGCACTTTGGTACAGGTGTTTGGGAGAGAGTGGATATTTGATTGTTATAGATTCTTGATGAAACCAGATAAAAGTACAAGCAAACAGATAATTTGACAAATGTTTTAGAAATCATTTGACTTAAATGATTGTAATGTCTCCGTACAGAGCGAGTTGGACAACGTGTCCTCCATGCTGGAGGATGCAGAGAGGAAGGGGATCAAGACAGCCAAAGATGTTGCTGGACTAGAGAGCCAACTACAAGACACACAGGTGACGTACAGCATCTGAGCATTAACCGCCAGCTCACATCTAACGAAGGCCTTGGGTTAGACTAAGTAGACAAACATTCATTATCCTGCAGGAGCTGCTCCAGGAAGAGACGCGTCAGAAACTAAACCTCAGCAGTCGAATCCGCCAGCTGGAAGAGGAGAAGAACACTCTGCAGGAGCAGCAGGAGGAGGATGAAGAGGCGCGCAAGAATCTGGAGAAACAGATGTTGACCCTGCAGGTTCAGGTAGGACAGGTAGATCCTGGTGCAGTGAACACAGGACGTAAAGTTCTCAGATTCAAAAATAGGACAATATTGTCTTCGCTAACCGTTGCCTAGCAAGAATATGGCTGTGGATGCATGTATAGGCTAGAGCCATGAGAGTCCCTGTCGTTCATATCAATAAATTAGACCTAGTTTATTCTAATAAAACATTTGTTTACACTTTGGCTCAATGATGCACGTGGCCGCACTACTTTGAAAAAAAAACACCGCAATCAACAGGCTGTTTGGTCTATTTTCATATCATCGTGATCTTTTCGCCTAATTAGATGTGGTGGTCCTATCTCTCTGCAACAGGTCACCGTATGTGCACAGCCATTATCCATTTGTCTCGTAGCCGACAGCACGCCAAGTATAATGGCTACTATGTTTGTTTTGAGCATGTAACAGTAATAAGTATGTTCATTTTCAGATGGCCACAAGAATGAGTCCAACTCAGGTTCGGGATACACTGGCATGGTATAACTTAGCCAAACTAAGAATGGCACAGTCACAATAATGTGATGTGAAGGTACAACAGAAAAAGAAGCACTCCCATTACAGTTCAACATAACCAGATGTGAGAGGAAACAAACAAATTAAAACCGTAAAGGGGAGAAGTTAAAAGGTTCATGCCAGATGTGTCAGACTTCAACCCTCAAAAATTAGTTTGCTCATTTTTGTTGTAATAAACTGTCAGCCCATAATATAATATAATATTTGACCAAGATATTTAAAGAGCAGTGTCCACATGTGTGCTAGACTTAATACTTGAGGTTAATATGTTGCGTTTTCTGTTTGTAGCTGTCTGACAGTAAGAAGAAGCTGGACGATGATGTTGGAACAATAGAGGGGCTAGAGGAGGCGAAGAAGAAGCTGCAGAAGGACCTGGAGATGGCCAGCCAGCGTCTGGAGGAGAAGAGCGGCGCCTTCGAAAAGATGGAGAAGACAAAGACTCGTCTGCAGCAGGAGCTGGACGATCTCACTGTGGACCTGGATCACCAGAGACAGGTCGTCTCCAACCTGGAGAAGAAACAGAAGAAGTTTGATCAGGTGAGAAAACGTGATCCTGCTCGATTTTTATAGAAAATGATTTCAGATGGGGCGAGTTTGTAAGTCTGTCTGGGATATGTTTTAAACACGTCCATTTAATCCTTTAGTTTTACAGTTGAGACAGATTTTAGGAGTCACAAATGTAATCTTCCTAAAATGCCAGTCTGAAATATGACTTTCTCCCGTGTAGATGCTGGCTGAGGAGAAGAGCATCTCGGCTCGGTACGCTGAAGAGCGCGACCGTGCAGAAGCTGAGGCCAGAGAGAAGGACACCAAAGCTCTGTCCATGACCAGAGCTCTGGACGAGGCGCTGGAGGCCAAAGAGGAGCTGGAGAGGATTAACAAGCAGCTCCGTGCTGAAATGGAAGATCTGATGAGCTCAAAGGATGATGTGGGCAAGAACGTGAGTGTTGGGACCAAACAGGCACATATGACAGTAGAGTAGTGGTCTCACCAGTCTCCCTCTGTTGATCTCAACCCTGTCAGGTCCACGAGCTGGAGAAGTCCAAGCGAACTCTGGAGCAGCAGCTGGAGGAGATGAAGACTCAGCTGGAGGAGCTGGAGGACGAGCTGCAGGCCACAGAAGATGCCAAGCTGCGTCTGGAGGTCAACATGCAGGCCATGAAGGCCCAGTACGAGAGAGATCTCCAGGGTCGGGACGACCAGAACGATGAGAAGAAGAGGGCACTGGTCAAGCAGGTGCATAATAATGTTTCAACACTGAATGGCAACAGTTTAACAAGAGTTTACTCTCTTACACTAAGGATTTACTGGCTCCTGCTTCCAGGTGCGGGAGATGGAGGCAGAGCTGGAGGACGAGAGGAAACAGAGAGCCCTGGCTGTAGCCACAAAGAAGAAACTGGAGATGGATTTGAAGGATATAGAGGGCCACATAGAAGGAGCCAACAAAGCTCGAGATGAAGCCATCAAGCAGCTGCGCAAGTTACAGGTAGAATCAGCTCCAGCTCATAAATTATTCTCCAGTCATACCAGTCCCTCAGAAAGCAGCCGCTGACTAACACGTTGTCTTCTCCAGGCCCAGATGAAGGACTATCAGAGAGAGCTGGAGGACGCCCGAGCCTCCAGAGATGATATTTTTGCCATTTCTAAGGAAAATGAAAAGAAACTCAAGAGTCTGGAGGCTGAGATTGTACAGCTACACGAGGTACAGAGCAGTGGGACGTGCCAGTCTTCACAAACTAGACTGTGTTCAGACTGGTTATGGTGATGGTTATGTTGCACAGGGATGTCCCGGTTCAGGTTTTCTGGCCCTGATTTGATCCGATTCTTTTCATATTAAGCATCTACCGATACGATCCAATACTTATAGTTACCTACAGTAAATGTTCATTCATTCATCCATCTGACAGGTTGAAACTGAAACTAATCTAGCACACTGGATTTTTCACACATTTTTGGATCCAAATGCTGGATCAGTAGCACCACCGGACCAAAGCATAAAACATCTCTACACTGAAGTCATAGTCTGTGCAGCATTAAACATCTTGTGTGCACATTGCAGGAGACTCGCGCTCGTGTCTATACCGGGCATGTGTTCACTTGCACATAGGAAGTGCTTGGTGTACAAAAACCCACAGGTGTACCTGTAGTTTACAAGCTCCGAGAGACAATAGGCAGTATGTGTAGTATATCCAACCCCAGGGTAAACGCAGCAAAAAACAACAAAAAAAAGAAACACTGCACCCACTTTAAACAGCTGCCATGTTCAGTAGGATTGATGCAACAGACGACAGACCATGTGTTCTGGTGGATTCTGTGGAGAACGCAGCTCCAGAAAAACAGATCTGAAGCTAAAAAGAGACACAGCTACATGTGAGAGCCAGCTGACATGCAAGCAGTGCAGACACAAGTGTGGATACTCGAACAGAGCCTGACAGGACCTGTCGGTTACCTGAGGATTCAGGCTGGGTTTGGACGGAAATTTAGAAATTATGTCCGGGACAGGGTTGGATTTGGACACGTAGGTCAAGCTCGAGGCTGGAGCACTCAAAGGTCTGCTTTGTTTAATGATAAGGGGAGAAAATACTGTACAAACTCAACTGTGTCGGCTCGGACATTATATACTGTAGTCTTGTTGGGTCTGTGCGTGCAGCACAGTCGCCAGTTATTGGTTAAATGTCCACATCTTCACACCTTAAGCATTAACATTACAAGCACCATGTGTAAACACAGCTGACTGGAGGAGCAGCCCCTCCCTCTTCTAAACAGTGCCCGACAGAGAAAATAGAATGGAAAAACAATGCAGGACGGTCGGCGTCAACGCTTTGTGATAGTTAAGGGAAGTAGGGGATGTATCGCTCTTTAGGTTCTGATAGTGGAAACATAGCAATACAGGACTGTAGTCCTAAATAAGGATCAGAGTTTGATCTGCTTTATTCTGGCTGATGCAGTGTTTGGCTGATTGGTGCCGACAGCGATACGTATTATCAGATCGCGACAGCCCTAGTATTGTTCGAAGCTGATTTATGGTCGATTGGTTTTTTGATAGGTTCACTATATACTTGACCTGTGACACTGCATGGAAGGGTCCCTCTCAACATGAGCTGAAGTGCTGATCACCTGTCTTTCACCTTTGACCCTTCTCTGTAGGACCTGGCAGCGTCTGAGAGGGGCCGGCGCCATGCAGAGCAGGAACGGGACGAGCTGCAAGATGAAATCTCCAACAGCACCTCTGGAAAGTCAGTCGTTTCTATCAGCAAAGGCATCACATTCATGTCTATGTAGCTGCTTTCAGCCGGGACCTGCCGTTACATTTTGACAACAGTGACGTTTGTCTGACTGTTTGTCAGGTCGGCTCTGATGGATGAGAAGAGGAGGCTGGAGGCTCGTATTGCCCAGCTGGAGGAGGAGCTGGAGGAAGAACAGGGCAACACGGAGCTGCTGAACGACCGCTTCAGAAAGACGACCATGCAGGTATGGAAACTAGAGTTGTAACGATACTAGCCCTGATCAGTGGGACTCTCTCTGCTGGTGTACAGCACAGAACTAGAGTTTATTTTCTTACCATCTGCCACCACCCCCTTGCTGTTGTCGTCCTTCCCATCAGGTGGACACCCTGACTACAGAGCTGAGTGCAGAGCGCAGCACAGCCCAGAAGAGCGAAAACGCTCGCCAGCAACTGGAGCGTCAGAACAAGGAGCTTCGGGCCAAGCTGGGTGAGCTGGAGGGGTCTGTGAAGAACAGGTTCAAGGCCTCCATCACTGCGCTGGAGGCCAAGATAGCACAGCTGGAGGAACAGCTGGAGCAGGAAGCAAAGTGAGAAACTAATCCGACAGTCATCTCGCTTAAACAGTTAAAAAAATCCTAAACAAGGTTAAAATATAGAATAAGAACCGACTTCTAGACAAAACAGCTATGGGATCACATGTAACACTCCATCCTTCTCTGGTGAAGGGAGCGAGCAGCAGCCAACAAGATTGTGAGAAGAACCGAGAAGAAGCTGAAGGAAGTGTGCATGCAGGTGGAGGACGAGCGCCGCCACGCCGACCAGTTTAAAGAACAAGTGAGTATCACTGATTGGCTCTTTACAAGCAGCATCCTGGCAAATGCAGGTCTCAGTCTATTCATTTTACTTTCCTCAAAAACAAGCCTTTAAATATCTGTTCTAGTTGTAGGTGGTAATGTTACTTTGAAAAGGTTTTTGCATGTGATTTACTGAAACCTGATTGAAAAAGTCCTTTAACAGCCTCTAATGTTATGTACTGTTCAGAAGTTGACCTCTATCAAGGCTGTTTTTCTTCTAATTAGATGATGCAGGACTTGAAACGCTGCAGAATAAGGTTTTAGTGAATTCTTTAGTATCAAAGTAGTTCGGTGATAGTTGTCAGTACAATCAATAGTCCATAGCAAAAATGAACTGTTAATACCCGATTCGGCGTCAGTACTGTACACTGAGCTACAATCGGGCCTCAAAGTTGCTGTCTGGTGTAACTCACTCAGCTACATGTACTGAGCAGGAGTTGGAAAGCTTCACACCTGCATGAGAAACATTGGGTTTCTAAGATTTCCTTGGGTATTAATGTAATTTTGTCAGTACATACAACAGCACATAGAAATGAACAGACAATAAATAGCAAGTGTGGCATACTTCGCATTTCACAGCATAAACCAATATGGGCTGAAAGCAGCATCCAGGCTGCAGCGCACAGTAACTCACATCTATAGCAACATTACACTCGTTGTTGCTTAAAGGTTTGATCTGTTCACATGATTGAACTTTTAATGTGACATTTTCCAGAATACTATGCAAAACTATTGCAATAGATGCTTGAGCTCATATTCATTATAAGCCTATAGGATCTAGGATAAAATGATTAAACAGGCAGCCTGTAACGCCTCCTTCTTAAGTAGCAGCACTAACATATGACAAGATCCTGATCTCTGGATCTCATAATTATGACAAAGCAGTAAATGTTAAGTCATCACTCATGTGGACAGAAACTTTAACATGAAAAAGGAAGTAGGCTATCACTACACTGACTTTGATACTAAAGAATTAAAACCTGGTGATTTTCAGGCAGCATTCCAACCCCAGCATTATCACAGGATTACAGGAAAAAGTTCTCATAATTATGAGAAAAGATCAATAATTACAGCTTAAGATCATTTTTTTTCCCCTTTGGTGAATGTAACGTGCTGCCGTAGTGTTGCTCACTCCTTGAAAAAATTTAAGATCGAAAGATTCTGAGAATCGCTTGGTGTTTATCTGATGTAAATGACTCCAGTGGGAGATCAGTGCCAGGATCCAACGCTAACACCCATCGCTAAAGGCTGCTGCAAAATGCTCTTTATACTCCTTTGTAGAAAGGTAAACGGATCAAACTTGTACATTTGTGTGAAGGTGGAAAAGGCTAACTCACGTATGAAGCAGCTGAAACGTCAGCTGGAGGAGGCTGAGGAGGAGGCCACCAGAGCCAATGCGTCACGCAGGAAACTGCAGAGAGAGCTGGACGACGCCACGGAGGCCAGTGAGGGTCTGAGCCGTGAGGTCCACACACTCAAGAACCGCCTCAGGTACGTCTGAAAGCATCTGTGATCTGATTCTCAGAATTTATCCTTTTGTTTCCCTTTCCAATAACATGGTGCTGCATTAAAGAGAAATGTACGTAGCACTGAGCTCAGACTGAGTCAAAAATGTACTTTGAGAGTTATATGATCCTGTATATTAAACAGAAATTTGCAAACTGAGCAAAATTAATTCATTTGCTAATCCAGGGAAACGTGCCAGTTGGAAAATTACAACCAGAATAATTCAATACAAATGTACAAAATTAAAAAGCTAATGTTAGCTTGCTAATGATGCGTACTTGCACATCATGCAGGAAGAACGTCACATCCGTTTCAAATTTTAGTCCGGTGGATGCTTTTAGTGCCCTTCATCTCCAACATCCCAAACCGATGTTCTGTGGCACAGAACACAGTCTCTTGGGTCCAACAGGTCTGCTCCCATCCTGGGTTGGACCTCCACTGGCCACAGAGGGCTAGAAAATAGCAGAGTCGGGTGGGGGGGGGGTTAGTACAGCAGGATGTACATGTTTATATCAGGATTTTAGAATTGGCATTGCAACATTCAAATCCCATTTCATTGGATCATTTTATTGTCTCCTTTTGCTAACACGCTCCCTAACTCCACCCCTCCTCCAGGCGTGGTGGCCCCATCAGCTTCTCCTCCAGCCGCTCAGGCAGACGGCAGCTGCAGGTCGAGGGAACCTCCTTAGATCTCCTGTCTGATGATGAGCTGGAAAACAAGATCACTGACAACAATGCCAACGAGACACCAGCACCCCAACCCCAGCCAGAGTAGAAGGGAAGAAGCAGCCTCGACTTTGCCTCCCATCCACATACAAACTCTCAGACCCTCTGCTTGCCCCTCTGGCCACATCAGCACCTTCAGCCCATCTGGATAGATCTTCCCTCTCCACGCCGCCCACAGCATGATCTGACCAACACCAGCAGTTGGACCCCGGCGTTCAATATTACCCCACTTACTCTGCCTTAGTCCTGCTTGCTGGGCTGTATCAAAGCAACAAGACCACTTCAGTAACTCTCTAATCTGTGCACACATTAGATACGAGCTGACCTTTGTCTTGTGCATTCACTGGGCAGAACTCATCTGTCTGGATGATAATTCTCCTCTGTTGGACCAGTATGTAGCTGTTTAAAATGCTAAAATAATAGCATCGCAGTACTGAAAGGATGATGAAAGCAAACAACCTTCTGACTTTTCCCATCAGTCTGCAACAAACATTATATCATCTGAATCCGTTTAGTTATGATAGTTGGATAGTACTTTTCCCATCCTATGCCAGGACTGTTGGCTTGCATAAAAAATAGAAATGTGACTAAGCTGCCTTGTTGTCTCAGCGCTACAAACTGTTGCTTTAACTGGTTTCTCTGGTGTTTGACTGGTCAGTGCTGACTCTGTGAGAGCGCCGCAACTCCTTCTTTTGCTTCTGTGCCTCTTTTGCTCTCAAATCTTGTTTAAAACCACATAATCCTGTTCATATATTCATAAAGATATTTTCTTAAAATATTCAGAAATGTGCATATCAAATTAGTGGAAAGTTGATTCTTTGGTTTGTACGTCTTCCTACAGCTTTTGTGTTACCACGGCGATTGATATGTCAAACTGTGCGGGACTCTTTGTAGATGGGTGCTATGACTTTTCTTATCGATAACTTTTATACTTTTGAGTTAAGATTTAAAAATCCAATAGACAGACTGTATTTAAATATCTGCTCTTCTATACAGTCATTCATATTTTGAAATGCTCTGTATTGCACACTGATCATCATCATGTATAGTCTGAGTTCTATAATGCATTAAAGTCTATGGAGCCCCATTCACTGTCTTCGTTTTCCACACGTATAGTACAGATTACTAATGCCATTGTCAAAGTGCAGTGATCTACCGTGCACTGACCACGAGCACTGTTAGTTTTATACTTTCAGACTTTAGTTTAGTACAGTTCTGATGAGCATGTAAAATAAAGTTAACAGGTTTAAGAGGCATTAATCCACAGTTAATTACACCTTGGCATTAACATTTCATTCTTGTAAAATTATCTTAGTCCCACACAACATCCGTTATGACACGATTTTAGCCCCATAACAACACAACATGACAGACGTAGGGCATCAGAAACAAGATCAGACAACTAGCGATCATTTCATCTCATATAGTATGTCATAGTAAATGTCAACTGATGCCTCACGACGCCCTGACACAAAGATGATCATGTCAGAATCTTTCTTCGTCATGTACGATGAAGCCGACAGGAGCACAGGTGGCTCTTGTGAACCATATTCATTGGATATCACAGTGAAGCAGCTAATGCTAACACAGTGAAGCAGCTTAGCACCACCAAGTCATGAACAACATCGGGCTGTGATCTGTCGAGTACCAGTCATATCCCTCGTCCCCTCTATAACTGTGTACTCTGACAGTGACTGTCGTGACAGACAAAAACAAACATGTAGTCTGAACCAGGCCACGTCTGCCAACTCAGTTGCTAGGCAACACCCCCATGATTTATGGCACCCATCAGATTTATGCTCAGATCAAAGGGTGATAGTTTTATTGCCTCCTCTTTTCACACCTGGGTATTTTTATAACCCCAATTAAAAGATTTGACACCTGTTACTTTTCAGTGGATTTTAGTGCTCTACGTTCTGACGAGTGCTCTGCGATGATCAGGGTTTCCCGTGGGAATAGGACTGACTGGGGACCAGCAGGTGTTTCAGCCCCGGTGATTAAAGTAGAAACCGAAACAGTTTAAAGTTTGAATAAAAACTAAGTATTTTATAGGTGTAAAGTTTAAAAGAAAATTCAAAGTTTGAATAAAATGTAAATAAATAATGACAAGGATTAAAGGAGAATTTAAATATGGAATAAAAAGAATTGCCACTTATTTTTATGAACACCCCTTTTTTAACTGATGCAGTTTAAACCCTACCACTTCGTTCCATTATTCACTTTCAAGAAAACACCTTTTCTAACTGGTGCACAGTTTGTCTAAAACCATAAGTCTTAATTAAACTTTAAATTGTCTTAATCCTTACATCTATAAAATAAATTCATTTTATTCAAACTTCAAATTGTTTTTGGTTTTTAATTTAATCAAATACAAGGTTTGAAACAGTCCTCCACTAAACCTCAACTGTTGGGGTGCGGGGGGTGGGGGGGGCTTTCCTCTGCACTAAACTTTAAACCAAGAGAATAATGATGAATTTGTTTAATATTAATTGAATATTCAAACTTTATACCAAACTAACATCAGTTTTTACTTTAAATCAAACAAGGTCTGAAACAGTCCTAA
>NW_018128222.1:738991-744811 GCF_001952655.1 Monopterus albus
TTCCCTACATTAACCCTTAAAACTAGAGAATCGATTTGTTTAATAGCAATTTAGAGCAAAACATCCCTAAACTAATCAGAACTTGAGAAACAAGTTTTAAATACTGTGTTTTCAGCTATAAAAGGACTTCTAAGTTATTTAATCGTTAAATATTTGTGTTACATTTGTTCTGTTCAAACTAAATCAATCCTCTCAATACTTAGGGATATGAAAGATTTACATTTGTTTTTATTGAAACGCTGAAGTGTTTCGGTTTCCAATTTAGTCACAGGGGCTGAAACATTTGCTCTTCACCGGTCAGTCCTAATCCCATGGGAAGCCCTAAAACCATAAATCACTAGTCAGAACTTTGTGTCAACACTATAAGAAAATCTTATATGTAATCCTGTACACCGACCGAGCATAACATTATGACAACCTGTACATCTGTATGCAACACTTCTGCCTTAACATTTGTGTTTATGAAGCTGAAAATGTTTCAATTTTTGGTGAGACTGTCATAAATGTATAAATTCAATTATATGTTCATTATTAAGGTCATAGTTAAAGGTTGTGTACTTGACTACATTATATTCAGAGGTGTTCCTAATATTCTGAACCTCTCATGTATGTCAATGGGCAGGACAAAAATATAGACACCTCTGTATACATTGAATTGCATACAGATGTACAGGTGGTCATAATGTTATGCCTGATTGGTGTATATAATCCTATATATCCAATAATCCTACAAGAAAAATGAGGTGGAAAGTATCAGGTGTGAAGTCCTCTGATCGTTGAAAATGGGTAATAAAAATACCCAGGTGTGAAAGGAGGAGTCTCTCTCTCTCTCTCTCTCTCTCTCTCTCTCTCTCTCTCTCTCTCTCTCTCTCTCTCTCTCTCTCTCTCTCTCTCTCTCTCTCTCTCTCTATAATTGAGTTATTACAAAACCCCAATTGTTTAGTTACATGTATGATTGTAAAATAAAATTTGTGGTAAAATGTTTGATGTCATGAAACCGGATTAGTTTGCATTCCAATGGTAACCTAGCCACACAGGTTTCAAGCCAGTGACTTCTGTGCCGGTCCCAAGCCCGGATAAATAGAGAGGGTTGCGTCAGGAAGGGCATCCGACGTAAAAACAGGCCAAATTTAAACATGCGAATCATCAGTGTGAATTCCACACCAGATCGGTCGAAGCCCGGGTTAACAACAACCGTCACCAGTGCTGTTGACCTACAGGGTGCTGGCGAAAATCGCACTACTGTTGGTCATCATCATCATCAACTTTATTTATATAGCACATTTAACACAGCAACAGCTGATCAAAGTGCTTAACACAAAACACAATAATAAAACAAAATTACAATTAAACAACCACCCATCATAAAACAAAAATCCTCGGCAAAACAAAGCCTCATACCGGATCAAATGCCAAAAGGTACAGATGAGTTTTCAAATACACTTTAAAAATGGACAACGAGGGGGCCTGCCTAATATATAGGGGCAATGAATTCCACAACTTTGGAGCCCCCACAGCAAAAGCCCTGTCCCCCCTAAGTCTCCGCCTAGCCCTCAGTATCTCCAAGAGCAGCTGATCAGCTGATCTGAGGCACCGAGAGGGGCTATAGGGATGCAGCAATTCTGTAAGATAAGAGGGGGCCAGACCATTTAAAGACTTATAAACAAATAAAACAATCCTAAAATGGATTCTAAAATACACCGGCAACCAGTGAAAAGAAGCCAAAATGGGAGTCATATGCTCCCCTTTGCAGCCCCCAACCAGTAAACAAGCAGCCGCGTCTCTGAAGGCGGGCAAGGGACATCTGACTAAGCCCAAAATAGAGCGCATTACAATAATCCAGGCAAGACGTAATAAACACATGTATTGCTGTCTCAAAGTTCTGCCGCGAAAGAAAAGGCTTTACCTTTGCCAGCTGTCAAAGGTGAAAAAAAGCTAGCCCTTACAACCGTGTTCACTTGACCTTCCAATTTAAAATTGGAATCTATTTTGACACCCAAGCTTGTAACAGTCGACCGCACATACTGCTGCAAGCAACCTAGATCAACTGGGAGGAGAATCACCAAAATTATTTGGGCCAAACACTATAACCTCAGTTTTCGTATCATTTAATTTCAATAAATTCAAAGTCAGCCAGCTCTTATCATTAAAACATGACAATGATACAACCGATGATGTGTCCCTTCCCCTCATTGGTATGTACATCTGCACATCATCCACATAACAATGAAAAGAAACACCATGTTTTCTAAAAACACAACCAAGAGGAAGTAAATATAAAGAGAAAAGCAGGGGCCCCAAAACTGAGCCCTGCGGAACCCCAGATACCAACGGGGTAGATGAGGACTCAACATCAGCAAACCCAACAGACATCGTCCTATCCGACAAATAAGACCTGAACCACTCTAAGGCAGTACCACGGATGCCCACTAACTCCTTAAGTCGAGATATTAGGACATCGTGTTCAACTGTGTAAAAAAGCAGCGTTCAGATCCAGCAAAACAAGAATCACATAGCCACCAGCATCTGTTGCCAGGTAAATATTGTTAAAAACCTTTAACAACGCTGACTCTGTACTATGCCGAGTTTTAAAACCAGACTGAAAAACCTCCAATACATTATTCTCATCTAAAAAAGACTTCAGTTGTACTTTCGAAATAAAAGACATCTTGGAAATAGGCCTGTAATTATTCAGAATAGAACGATCAAGATCTGACTTCTTGAGCAAAGGTTGCACAACTGCATGTTTACAATGTCCAGGGACAACACCTGAGGACACACTGCTATTAATAATAGCCAGAGCCAGCTTTCCTATACAAGGAAAGACCTCCTTAAATAAAGATGGAGGAATAGCATCTAGAGGGGAGCCAGATGGCTTAACCTGGCTAACTACCTCCTCCAAAAACACGAGAATCACAGGCTCAAATGTGTGAAAAACAGCCAGGCAAGGGGCGCAGTCTGAAAGATCTAAAACAGAAGTTGGAACAGACGCCCTTATAATAGCAAGCTTCTCATTAAAAAAAAAAACAAAACAAACAAACAAAAAAAAAAACGTTAAAAACTATCACACAGCTCAACCAATGCTACCAAGCAGGTAGACTGTGGAGGGTCCAGCACAGACCCGAGTGTTTTAAACAGGACACGCGGATTATGACTGTTAGACACAATAATATTTGACAAATACTCTCATTTTGCTTCTTCAACAGTCTTCTGGTAATTACGCCAACAGTCCTTTAGGATTTGAAACGAGACCTGCAGTCCATCCTTCTTCCAACGACGCTCCGCTTTGTGGCAGGTTTGTCTAGCCGCATGAGTTTTAGTACCAAACCAGGGTTTGGCCTCGTCCTACGTTGCAGAGTTTTCAACGGGGCCGCCAAGTCCATTATGGAGCGACAAGAAATCAAACCACCACTGCATCACCAGCGGCCACATCCGACTGGGCAACAGCCTGGTCAAACGCAGCAACAAACAGGCCAGCAGTGGAAGAGTTAAGCATCCGGCAATGCTGAGCAGGCACACATACTGCACCTACTGCACCGGAAAGACCAGCCTTGAACACAATAGGCATATGATCAGAAAAAACATTTATACATATATCTAGGTTTAACACAGGCACACCATAAGAAAGAACAAGATCCAACATATGTCCCTGCTCATGTGTGGGCCCAGACACATATTGCACTAAATCAAAAGCATCAATAGTAGCTAAAAATTCTTTCACCAGTGGTTTATCTGGGCAACACACATGTATATTAAAATTTCCTAATAAAAGAATATAATCATAATAAGGCATAATACCAGTCACAAAATCTGAAAAATCATCCAGAAAATTCTTGTTATATTTAGGTGGCCTATAGAAAACAGCACACAGTACAGGGTCAGACCGACCCACTTCAAATAAAGTCAGTTCAAAACTGGAGAATGATGGTAGTGGTAGTGTGCACCGTTTACCTATAAAATTGTTCTTAAAAACAAATGCTGTTCCTCCTCCACAACCAGACGACCGCGGCAAGTTAAAATAAGAACATCCAGCCTGCAAGAGTTCAGCAAAAGTACTAAACTCACCAGCATCAACCCATGTCTGTCAAAAAAAAAGAAAATCCAAATCCTGGGAACTAAAAAAAATCCCTCAAGATAAAAGTTTTATTCTTTAACAACCGAGCATTCACCAGGCCAATCCTTACCAGGTCCTGGGCCTGTGACACTGACGGCCGAGGAACCAGTCGAAGTGTCTTCAAAACACGACAATCCACCCCACGCCGTCAAATCCGAGCAAGGCAGGGCCTAACAGGCCGGGGACCTCCATTGCCACCCACAACAGGCACCAAACAGACATCGACAGGATCCAAAAAACATCGAGACACCACAAAGGGAGAATATAGTCTCCAATCCGTCCAAAGAAAGGAAGGTGAGTATATCAGACGAGTTTTCAGCTTCACTAGCTGACCACTATGCCTACCCCAACGACGGGGACATTTCCACCAGGGAAGTAAACCCGGAACCTGAAAAATATGGGCCAGAATCCCCGACAAAACCGGAGGAACAGTCTTATGCCCATCACGATCAAATATATATAAATTACCAACTTTAAATTGAAGATCCAAAAGAAATTGGGGATCATACACCAGCAAAGACTCAGTCCGTAGACGTCCAATAACTAAAATTAAGACAAACATCAGCCAAAGGAAGAACATCAGACGAGCACACACTGGCACCATCTTGTCCATCCCTCCTCAAAACCCAAATGAAAATGTCTACTGACTAGAAGAAGGAGAGGAGGCAGAAGGATTCGTAGAGAGACAAGAGGAAAGGCAGGAGTATAGGTCTGAGAATAGGGACTCTTAACGTTGGGACAATGACGGGGAAAGGTAGAGAGCTGGCATCCATGATGGAGAGAAGGAGGGTAGATATACTGTGTGTGCAGGAGACCAGGTGGAAGGGTAGCAAAGCGCATAGCATTGGAGGGGGATACAAACTGTTTTATTATAGTGTGGACAGGAAGAGAAATGGGGTAGGAGTGATCCTGAAGGAGCTGGTGAGGAATGTTTTAGAGGTGAAAAGAGTGTCTGACAGGGTGATCAGTTTGAAGTTGGAAATTGAAGAGGTAATGTTGAATGTAGTCAGTGGTTATGCTCCACAAGTAGGGGCTGAGTTAGAAGAGAAGGAGAGATTCTGGAGTGAGTTAGATGAGGTGATGGAGAGTATTCCCAGATGGGAGAGAGTGGTGATTGGGGCAGACTTCAACGGGCACAAAGGTGATGAGGAGGTGATGGGCAGGTTTGGTGTTAAGGGAAGGAACCTAGAAGGACAGATGGTGGTAGACTTTGTTAAGAGGATGGAAATGGCTGTAGTTAACACCCATTTCCAGAAGAGGAAGGAACATAGAGTTACATATAAGAGTGGAGGTAGGAGTACGCAGGTAGACTACATTCTATGTAGACGAGGCAATCTGAGAGAGATTAGTGACTGCAAAGTGATGGTAGGAGAGAGTGTAGCCAAACAGCATCAGATGGTGGTGTGTAGGATGACTCTGGTGGTCAGGAAGAAGAGGAGAGGAAAGACAGAAAAGAAAACCAAGTGGTGGAAGTTGGAAAAGGAAGAATGTCGTGAGGAATTCAGACAGAAGTTGAGACAGGCTTTGGGTGGTCAGGAAGAACTTCCAGATGACTGGGAAACTACAGCAGAAGTGATCAGGGAGACAGGTAGGAAGGTGCTAGGTGTGTCATCTGGAAGGAGGAAAGAAGATAAGGAAACATGGTGGTGGAACAAGGAAGTACAGGACAGCATTCAGAGGAAGAGGCTAGCTAAAAAGAAGTGGGA
>NW_018128222.1:745359-752873 GCF_001952655.1 Monopterus albus
AAAAATGGGTCCCGGGGAAATCCTGAAAAGAGCCAAAGCAGGTTGCACTGAGTCAGAGGTCACAGGTCACCGAGACAGCACTTGCTTTTGAAGACCCAGTGGCAGAGCTGACCCTACAGGAAGAGCTGCATGAGGCTATAAGACAGATTGTCTCTTTGCAAATAGAAGTCCCACAGGAACAACAAGAGTACCTGCAGGAGATATTGGAATGCCCACTATTTAAGAATACAGAGCCAGAGGAGACAACAAACAGGCCAAAAGAAGAAGGGAAAGTGTTGCTTGGTCCAGAGGAAAATGCACCCAATGGTGAATACAGTCCCAGTGCAAAAGAGCAGTGCATGGAGTTGATAATAAACCTGTATTCCCCTATCACACCCAGACCAATGGCAGAGGACCCAGCAGGCCTCTGGATGGACGGAGGGGAAGAAATGAAGGAGAATGCAGGATATGTGGTACTGGATGAGTGGGAAGCAGAGTCGGACTTCGAGTAGGAAGAGGAAAACAGCAAGAGGAGTTGGAAGAAGGAGAAAAATGATTTATATAAAAGCTAAAGGCATAGAGTAAGAAGTTAAGGTAATTATTAAGTAAGGATAATTATAAGATGTTCTTTGTACACTTTGTTTAATGAGTTGTATTGAAATGTGTAAAGCTAAAAATAAAAGTGATTGTATTGCAACATTAATTTTGATGAAAAATATGTAATGTGGCTTTGTAGTTAAAATTAAATATTTAAGTAAAGAAAGAAGGTGAGAAAGAAGACAAATGGAGAAAAATCAACATTGAGTCATGGTAACAGTTGGTGGTTACAGGCACTGCCTGGGTGTGGACCAAGAGATAACAACAGCTCCAAGTGACTGCTGTCTGAAGGCCAGAGACAGTGACAGTTGGTAAAAAGAAGAAGTCTGACTGGAGAAGAGGAGGCAGCCTAACTCACAGAAATCCTTCAAAAACCACAGCAAAAAGACGAAGAAGAAGACTTTTGGCAGTTTGTAGCAGTGAGGAAAACACAAGAGGCAGAAATGGAGGTAGCACAGATAAGGATGTTGAGGTTCTCTTTAAGAGTGACTAGGATGGACAGGATTAGGAATGAGCCCATCAGAGGGACAGCTCAGGTCAGCTGTTTTGGGGACAGGGTCAGAGAGGCCAGATTGAGATGGTTTGGACATGTGCAGAGGAGGGATAGTGGTTATATTGGTAGAAGGATGTTGGAGATGGAGCTGCCAGGCAAGAGGTCAAGAGGAAGGCCAAAGAGGAGATATATGGATGTGCTAAAAGAGGACATGAAGTTAGTTGGGGTGAGAGTAGAGGATGCTGAGGATAGAGTTAGGTGGAAACAGATGATTCGCTGTGGTGACCCCTAATGAGAACAGCTAAAGGAAGAAGTGAGAGCAGAGAGCAGGTGGAGGAACATCTGGAAAGGTGGAGGTCTGCTCTGGAAAGAAGAGGAATAAAAATGATTTGGTGGAAGCTCCATTATTTGGTTCTCACATGAACAGGGATCACTCATTATTCTAACGTTTATTTACATAGACAGACCCAGTATTATTAGCCATGTACCTGGCAGCATCAATAAACAATGATCATGTCGTGCTCACAATGTAAACACAAACTGTAATGATAACACGTCACCGTATTGATGATGTTGGTTATTTCAATGAGCGACCTTCCGTCTCAAAGTACAGTGACAACGTTAACATGTCTAACCTTTATAAAACATACTATCTTAATACAGAATGAAAACACTGAATAAAAGAACAGGGTGGCCTACCTTAAAGACCCTACTTCACAGGAGAGGAACTCGTCTGGGCTAACTCACCTTTCTGGATCAGAGTCCTTGTGAGTCCAGACGAGGTTCCTTCTTTACATGAGGAGACTTTTATTCCGGCCTCCAGCTTCATCCCTGGAACACCTAACACCGCTTGTTAGGTGTTCCAAAACAAAAAGAACAGTGAAAACAAAAGGTTCCTTCTCCAAAGAAACGCTCCGTGCACGGCTGATCTTTCGAGTCTCCGTTTTCCCACACGCACAACGCATGTGAACGCAGTTTCTACGCGATTCCCCTCGTTGGGTTTTTGTCTCCGTAGCTGTTTGGTAGTTTCAGGAGAAAAGCCACAGCTGCTCTGAGGTTACGAGCCAACACCAGCGCGCTTCCTCCTCGAAATTAAAACTTTGCGCTTCGGTCACGCCCACCCTGCATTGTGGTCGCTGATTGGTCTGTGGAAACTCAATACGTCACTTCCTTTTCCGCCGCCGACATTTCCCCCCCTTTATTCAATTTCACAATCAAACAGGCGTCTTTCTCGTATCAGTGTAAAATCCAACAACAGAGCAGCAAAAACATTGGGAAGAAAAACAAGGTTGTCAAACCGGTTGTAAATGTGGTTCAAGGAATCTGTACAATCGGACTCCATCTTTCCTCTGTTTAAGGATTTGGCCTAAGATATCAATTCACTTAAAAAGGCAGAGTTTGAAAAATCTGCATTCGTGAAAATAATGTTTATCCAAAATCTATTAATTATTATATCATTTTTCTAAATTTCTATCAGACAACCAATAAAAAAGGAGGAGGCAACTCTCCCCAGTCTCTAAACGCATTTTATTAATGTTTAGTTTGGTCTTTTTGTTTGCTACACGTTTTATTTTTCTGGTGGAGAGTATTATTATGTGCACAAAATGCTATTTTTAACGTCAGTGAGAACAATCCATACAGGCCTGTATTATCCACATGAGTAGGAATGATGTTTTGGATGAGAGCAGCTCACAACAACGTGTTGAATGGCACATAAATCACTGTATTCGTCATCCAGCAGCTACAGTCTCAGATTAGGGAGGACACGTGTGCGTAATGGATGGCACAGCAACAGCTTCATCCATTATTCAATGTCAGGTGTGACATTGTTCTGTGTTTTTCTAAACAGCAAATTACAAGGCTTTTTTTTCAAACTGAGCAGTGAACCATCAGTTGTGTGCAGGAGTCCCGAGCTCTGTCAGGTCAGGTGCCGCGACCTGCCTCACATCCCTCTTTCTCTCCCATCCCGCGTGCTCAGACACTGCTGAGACGCCTCATCTGATAATTGACTCCAGGGTGCAGCACACAGTTGACGCTCATTCCACTAATTACTTCCCTTTCTTGTTTAAACCCCCGGTAGACCCTCCGTGGCTGCCAGAGCTTTAATGTATTTGGATCATGTATACGCGATGCCAATGCTGCCAGTTCCTGTGCGGTTGATCCCTTTTTTTTCTTTTTCTTCTCTACACCTCCGGCGATTCTCATCTGCCCGTCTTCCTGGTTCAAGCGTCCCTCCTGGGTTCCTCCTGGTCTCCTCGTCCTTCCTGGTCTTCTCCTGGGTTCCTCGTCTCTCTGGTTCATCGTTCCTCCTGGGTCCTCGTTTCTATCTTCCTGGTTCCTGGTTCCTCGTCGTCCTGGTTCCATCGTTCCTCCTGGTTCCTCGTCGTCCTGGTCCTCTGACTCTCCTGTTCCCTACAGTCCTCCTGTCTACTCACCTGGCCGTCCTGGTCTCCTCAGTCATCACTGCCCTACTCAGGTTAATGGACTATACATATACTCAGTACTTTATTTGCTTTTCTCCAATAAACCACCTTTTTTTTTTTTTACTAGCACCTGGGTCTGCATCCTGAGTCCTACCTCTTGTTCTCCCTCACCCCCTGGTGAGGGGGCTCAACCATAACAAGCTCCATCATTTCTATGAAAACAAAAACTCAGGCATGTTTTTCAGTATGAAAAATGATCCAACCTCTAGGCTTCACCATAAACTAATAAAACATGTTGGTGAAAATCTTTTAGAACCAGTTCACATATGGAACAGACTGCAGTAGACCAACCAATCCTGACCTGCCACAACGCTGAGTGCAGAGTGGTATCTGTTGTCTCTAAATCAATCCTGAACCTCCTGTTGTCTGGATGATGACATGTCAGTTTGTTACAAGAATAAAAACACGCTGTCAAACTGGGGTCTGGGGGATTTTAGGGTTGATGATGTGCGTAACATGACTGAATAATGTCAGCAAAACATTATGGAACAAAAATGAGGAAGAAATGCTTCTTTGTCTTTTTAATGAGGAAGCTCATGTGACTTGTTTCAACTCATTTATCTTCTTACTGTTTGTAGTGATTTTTCCGTTAGGAAATAGGACGTGAGCGTGGCCTTAGAGAGAATCGCACTTGGTCAGGTGAGCCGAGGACGTCCTCACTGCTGCTGGGTGCTTTCTACCATCACCACTGAGCTTCACCACACATGACAGAACAGAAGGGTCTGTGTTTGGCAAAGGTCACAGCAGGTCTCATGAGAACTGATTATCCTGTAACTTGTTCCAGTGCAGTGAAGATTCTACTGATCTGTTTCTATTATGGAGACGTTTAGGACACACACGCCACTGTGATGTCTTTTCCTGCCACTCCTGTTGACTACATGTCTGTCCTGGAAAAGTGACCCTGTCCTCTATCACTCCTCCAGGAGTTTCTCACTTTGGGGGAGTATCTGATTCCTGCACATTGTGATGCTCAGAGTCTAATTTATGGTGCTGGACTCTATAAATAAGCCTACACAGCTATGAGTGTAGTTGAACTGTCAGCAAGTTACTGCAAAATGTAGTTAAAGCAGCAGTTTCATTACCTGTAGGTCACTACTCCCCAACACTGGTAAGAGTGTTCTAATCAAGACTACTTACATTTCAGAGGCCCGTATTGTGCTTTTTACGACAGATTTAGTTATGAGGCATATCACATTTGTAAAATACCCAACAATCAAGAGCATGTGAGATGTAATGCACCAGTATAAAACAGTATAATCAGCTCCACCTCTGTCAATCAGATATCAGTCCCGAAGATGTTGTCGGGAATAATTAAAACCCAAAATGTCAATAAAAATTATGCAGACGTGGTCACTTTGTCGAGGAGCGTGTGGTATGCCCTGTCAGAGAGGAGAGAAAGTGTCACGCACCGAGTTATGGAAACTACTTCAGTAATCCTTCACCAGGTGACTCTTAGTAATAATCACTTTATGACGAAGACAGGCGTCTGTGGTGGCGCAGAGAAGCAGGTCGGACAGTCAGTCCACACCACCTCCCTGGCATCACCTCCGCCTCCTCTGGTAAGTGTCGCTGCCTTGTGAGCTGTATTACATACATGCACTGTACTGACCGTAAGATGTGGTGAAATGTGGCTAACTTTGAATTCTGGCTTTAGTGACACGGTAAGAGTTGTAGCCCGCTGCTCCTGGGTCCATCAGTTGGCTTTAAAGACAAAACCCAAACGGCAACAATGGGTTCAGTTAATTACAGGTTTCAGAAAATTGCCCAACACAATTGTGACCTTCATTCATACGCTGACATCAAATATTGAAATGCAAATCAGCTGGTGAATCACAGGCGGCAGAGCTGTCCTTTAAATACCACGCAAGCCATCCGGTTGTCCTCGCAGGGCCTGGCAGATGGGACCCTGCTGAGCGGGACAGAAGGAGGCCAGAGACGGTTTTGGTGGAGAAGACTGAAATCGGATGATGTGCGTTGTGGGCGCGCGGCCCTTCGACAAACCAATGCAGGCATCACCTTCAGCTTCACCTGGTATCCAAAGGCGGCACACACTACCTGCAAGCGAAGTTCGGCCGCTCAACGCGCAAGACGCAATAAGCGTGTTTGAAATCGAGCGAGAAGGTAAGTGGTCGATCTCATCAGTCATATAGTGAAGCTGAAATCTGCTGCTGAGGTAGAAATCTACTGAGGGAAACGAGACCCGATAGAATGCCTTGTATAAATCCATATGCTCCGTGGCATCACCACTCTGAAGCTCTGTTTTTAGCTTAGTCACTTCACGTATTATTTGGAGTTTAAAAAGACTGTGTTAAAATTATGTTCAATCATACCTTATTGAGCGATTCGAGCAGAGGTGGGCGTGCGTAAAAGTGTGCCAAACCACTATTGCGCACGGGCCAAACTCTGTCTCTCTCTCAGCGTTTATCTCAGTGTCAGGTGAGTGTCCCCTCCACCTGGATGAGGTGCGCCATTTCCTCACACTGTGTCCGGAGCTGTCCATGGGCTGGTTTGAGGAGGGTCGGCTGGTGGCGTTTATCATCGGCTCTCTCTGGGACCAGGACAGGCTCACTACAGTAAGACTGCCTTTCCAGATCAACTCTTAAAAACAAATGCAAATGATGAGAGCAGTAATTACGATCTCACTTTGTTCCAGGAAGCGCTGACTCTGCACAAACCCTGCGGCTCTACCGTCCACATCCACGTCCTGGCCGTCCACCGCACTTTCAGGCAGCAGGGCAAAGGTCCCATTCTGATGTGGCGCTACCTGCAGTACCTCCGCTGCCTGCCCAACGTGCGCCGGGCCGTACTGATGTGTGAAGACTTTCTCATTCCTTTCTACAGCAAAACTGGCTTCAAGGTGCTGGGGCGCTGTGCCATCACCTTGGCCAACCTCACCTTCACGGAGATGTCGTATCCCATCAGCGGCCACGCGTACATGCGTCGCAACAGTGAAGCAATCCGCTTCCCTGTGCCGCTAACAAAGGCCGATGAACATGCTGATGTATGACAAGCTGCTCTTCTTTCACTGAGATGAACTAACTGCAGGTTGTCTTTCATTCCAAATCAGCGTAGTACTGTTTGTAGGACGTGTCAGGGTTTTTCTCCAGCTTTCAGTTTATCTCTGAAATTCTGTCATCGTGTACGATACAGAAAGTACGATACGATACGTGATGTATTATATGTGATCCAACTCTCTTTGTCCTGCGTGTATTACTCCCCAGTGGGAGGAGTAGAATACTGTCAATCGGACGGATTTAACACTGATGGTGTGTTGCATTTGTGGTAGAAATGTGGATTTGTAGCTGCGTGTGTCCTGTTTAGCATCTTTCTGAGCTTCCCACAGCTATGTACTGACATTAGCGACCAGGCTCATGCAGCTCTACGGGGCTTTAGCTACTGTAAACACTTGAGGATTTAAAAGGATCCACTCATCAGTTACCTGCAGATCCAGTGATCTTACTGCCAACCAACACATGTACAGGCTTTGGTCAGGTGTTTCAGCTGTTCCAGTTTCTGTTGTGTGGGCTTTTTCCAAGTTTGTTTGCATTTCAGCATCACAGCTTCATTAAACTGTTCTATACTGTTTTTAAAATGACAAAAGAAGGTGTCTGATTTGATATTTTCTGTCTTTTTAACCTAAATGCACCTACTGACAGAAGATTCTCATGAACCCCTCATTATTGCTACTGTTATTATAATAGCCTTTCTGTTCTTATAATCCACGACACAGTCACCAACTCACACCTAATCCACTAACATCCCAGAGTGAGCAGCTCTCACACACTCTCCACTCCTCAAAAATGACCCAGAACTCCAGTTACCATCAGCACACAGTGACCATGGTACCAGTACCTTGATCTCACCTGCAGCAGCAACTGTTCCACTGACTCGGTAGCGCAGCCTTCCCGGTGACAATGAAAGTCTCCAGAGAGACATAAATAAAGCTTGAAAAAAAAAACAAG
>NW_018128222.1:752910-756021 GCF_001952655.1 Monopterus albus
TAAACTATGTATCTAATTCTACATTTTAAAATCTTATCGTCACAGTTGGATGCGCTAGCAGCACCAGGTTTGTGCCACTCTTTGTCCAAGTCACCCCATTTTACAAACGCCACTCGACAGAGCTGCATCACCCTGACCGGCACTAGTCACACAGAATGGGAGCACAGGCCTGGATACGGATTTTGAGCAACAGGCCGATGCTTCTGGAAGAGGCAGTAATAAAAACCCAGAAATGAAATGTTTTTCAGGGTGAGTTTGCTTTTTCAAAATCTCATTGGTCACTTGGATTTTGGACACGGTCAGTGTAATAAAGAAGTTTCACTTTTTCAGACAGGAGACGGCTCACCACGTCCCCTTTTTAAAGCTGAGGCAGCCACACACAGGGAAATCCAAGATTACTGGAGTCTGTTTCCTGTGGCAGAAGGTTCAGAGCAAGAGGCAAGGCAAACCGATGGACTAAATGCATTTTAGGACTCAGGAGCCCATTGGTGCCGTTTATCTTTGTTTGTAGTGATTATTTCCAGTGGCACTCATAAAGCCTGTGTGAACCCCTAGTTTTTCATCACTGAAATGTCGTCACTGCTTCTTATTTTATGAGGGCAGTGCTTTCAGAATAATTGTGCTTTAAATACTAGTTCATATGGTGCTGCATGATTACAGGGAAGGTGCACACAGGCCTTGATCATCGCCATTTATAGGAGTGTGAAATGTGTAAATGTTCATTGTCAAGGTTTCAACCATTTACGCTGGAGTCTAGTATTATGAATAATAATCCAGCTGCCACTTATCACACACATCACTCAGGCTGTGGCCCAGGCAGAGTAAATGGACCATTTGTGTTGCTAACCTTTGTGATGTTGTTATATCCTGGGTTATTTAGCAGGCCTTTTATTGGGAAAGCAATCATTACACCACTGAAAGAGAAAAGGTGGACCACAATTTGATTCCAGCCAAAAGGTTGAGCATTGCATTGGTCATAAAAGAAAAAAGAGGCAGTAACATGAGGCCTGCAGGACACAGTGCGAGTCAGTCCTGTCATGGTACCAGCTTACCTGCTTTAACTGTCAGAGAAACTCCTTCAGCCCCTGTCCAGACAGACTTGGGTGCAGTAATCCCACCACGTCCTCTCAGACACCAGGTAATCCATCAGACAGACATCCCACAGAGAGGTCACATCAGCACACACACACTGTAAACCCCCACAGAGGGTCAGATGGCGTCGTTCACACAAAGATAAGAAGCTGACACATAACTACATGAAGACCAGTAGTGCCAAGTCATATTTTAATTGTCTCCATTTCCAATGTCCACATTTACCTGAGTAATCTTTAATCACACACATGCCAGAACTCAGCAGACCCGTGGATTTGACCTCGTTACAATTGTGAGTCATGGTTTCTCTTAATCCATCACTTCAAAGCATATGACTCGCCCGGATTTATGAGCATTGTTACTGTACAACACATGATTCACTGCCCTTTATGGAAACAGGAAGATAAACCGTCTCTCTCTCCTGTTAATATTGACAAGACTAAGATCTACAGCCATGCGAGCAGCACTGTGAGGTTATACACAGACAGCAGTGCTTTGAGCTAAAATGCTAACTTGCTTGACGATTAGCAGCACAATCCTGTTCATCCTGCAAACACTTCCTAATTAGCACTAAACACAGAGTACAGCTAAAGCTGATGGAAATTTCATACATTATGCACAATGCAATGGACAAATTAAAACCCCAACCTGATTGTAACACACAAAGTTATTAAAATGCATCTAAGAGATCAGGAATGTCTGTATGAAGTGACAAGCCCCTAAACAGCTGTTTAGATATTTCAATCTGGATCAAAGTGGGACACCAACCATAGAGCCTTGCTGCTAGCATAGCTAAAAGGCAAAGACCAGATGTCAGAACTACGATGATTAGCCGGTCTCAGAGGTGGACTCTGTTTACATACCGATGTGTGGATTCAGTTGTGGAGCTCACTTGGCACTTATGCAGAATTTAGCTTAAGAAAGAAGAAACAATACACCATATAAAACAAACATGACCCTCGTTTTACAGCAAACCCATAAAAGATCCACAGGCACACACCCACCAAAAATAAGCTTAGCAGTGTTTCCAAAATGTGAACATTTAAAATGTTTTTTTTTTTTTTTTTACATGTATCAATTAGCTTTATCATAAACTCTTTAGCACCTGTAACAACAAAGCGTGGGACATCTGCACATCTAGAATCCGTAAGGGGACCGGAACTGATAGTTTGAGTATGATGGAGATCGTGTCGTATCAAGGTACGATGGAGATCTTGCCGTAGCAGTGGAGGCTGCAGGAAGCAGCAGGAGCCCTGTGCTGATGTCTCTTCTACACCGATCCATCGCCTGCTTGTAAGATATCTTCTCCTTAGTGATGGGGTCTACCAGGTCTTTTGTGTGGGAAGCCTCATCCTTCAGGTCCTTAGCTGTTGTACTGTCAATTAGATTGGAGGCAAGAGCTTCGTCTACCGTGAGGCGGCCCGCTTTACTGGGATCCACCAAGCCGCCAGTCAGGTACTGTGCCTCCATGTACCACTTGGCATTTTCTTTAGGAATATACCCTTTCTGTGCTGCCTGTCCCACTGCAAGGCGCTGTTTGGTCACAGGATCCTCAACTCCCGTGAAGGCCTTCTGGGCATTCAGAAGTTTATACTTGTGACCTGAGTCGATGAGACCAATGTCAGCTGCCTTATGGACAGACAGTTTATCTTTTCTGCTAAGGTCAACAATGCCTCCAGAGGCTGCCTGGGCCTCCAGCAGCTTCACAGCTGTGTCAGCTTCAAGGAGTTTGCGGGTGAGAGCACTTCTCACAGACATGCGGCTTTCAGTGGTAGTGTCAAAAATACCAGAGATTGGAAAAGTATCGTCGCCTGCAGGAGCACTGAGGTTGGTCAGACTCCTGCTAAGCTGAGTGTTGAGGCTGGTGTAGGAGGACCTCAGAGTGGATGGCGTGGAGTTCATGGGTGAGGCTGGGACAGGTCTGGTGGGAGATCTTGGGACCTGGACTGGTAACGGAGGAATGGAGGGCATTTTGGTTTCCCCCGCGACAAGGAGGGCTAATTCAGAAATGGACATGCT
>NW_018128222.1:756068-757465 GCF_001952655.1 Monopterus albus
TGGGTCAAGCGACCACTCTTCAGAGCATCCCTTACAGAGTACTGCTGTCCACTCTTGCGATCCTGCAGGATTGTTATGTCCCCCTCTGGGCCAGTTGAAGTGATCTCCTCCCAGTCGCACTCTAACTCCGACAGGCGAATATAGTGGTTGCGATCAATTAGCCCCTGTAAGTAGGCATCATATGGAGACAGGTCTTTACCGGTTTCTGGATCCATAATGGTGATCTTTGTGGAAAGATTTGTTTCTCTGGTGTGAGTTTCTGCATGGTCCTCTTTTGTAATGTTATTTTGTAGCTCGATAAGGAGTGCCTCTCTCTGGTGTATTTTGTCTTTTTCATTCAGGATCTCCCTCTCCAGCCGTTCTATTTCAGAGGAGGTCCTCAGGCTCCTTTGCCGAGCCATCTGGTTTCGTTCACTCATCAGCTTGGACTGCTGCTGGAAGGTGACGCTGATGGTCTGTCTTTGAGACTCGAGTGTTTTAAGTTGTCTGAGGAAATCCTCCTTCTCCCTCTGCAGAGCATCTCTGCTCATGATGAGAGCCCTCCCCTCTTGTGAGGTCGCAGTCTTCGATGTCTGCAGATGGACAATTTTGATGTTGATGTTGTGAATGTTATCTTCCAGGTCCCGCCGGAGGTTTCTCTCCTGTGCCAATAGCTCTCGCAGGTGTTCCCTCTCAGCCTCCACTGCTGGATCCTTCTCTACACGAACCACTTCTCTGTGAACAACCTTCTCAATCGACTTCTCCTTTTGCACAATTTCCAGTTTGAGCTTCAAGTTGCGGATTTCTCTATCTAGTCGACTGATATTTGTACTCTCAGTGTTCAAGTCAGCCTGAATACTCTCCATTAGTTTTTCCAGCTTTGGATCCCTCTCCACTTTCAGGACCTCCTCGACAACAACCTTTTCCTCAAAGCGTGGTGGAGAACTTTCCAGTTCAAGAATGCGAGCTTTGATCTGCCTTAGCTCTGACTCTACTTGGATCTTCTTCTGACGATCATCCATCTGGGCCAGGATATTCTGTTTCTCCGTAATCATGGCTCTGAGCTGTCTGACCTCTAACTCAAGCTTCCTGCGACCTTTCATTTCCTCATCCAGGGTCTTGTTCAACTTCTCGTGCTCCAGGATCAGCGTGGGGTCTTTCTGAAGACGAACTACTTCTTGCATTACTACCTTCTCCTCTGGCTTCTGTCTTTCCAGGAGAATGTATTGGTGCTGGAGGTCAAAAAGACACTCCTCCAAACTGCGACGCTGCTGAATCTCTTCTCTTACATTCCTTCGAAGTCTGTCAGCCTCTTTCTCAAGGAGAGGGTCATTCTCATATTTGATGACCTCTTTATTCACCAGCTTAGTCTCCACTTTGGATTTCTCAGCTTTCAAATCATCTCTCTCTTTATTTAG
>NW_018128222.1:757556-765681 GCF_001952655.1 Monopterus albus
GGGTGTCACAGTTGAGTGGCAGACGAGAGACCTGGTTGGTTAGTTTCTGTAATTCCCTGACTACCTCTGGGCTTTTTTCTTCTTTGACCACCTCCTGCATCACCTCCTTGTACTCCATTTTGGGTTTCTGAGCCCGCAGAGTGGTCAAAGTCGCCAATACCGTGTTCATTTCTTTCTCCAGGTCTGTACGTTTTCGGCTAGAGTCCTGCAGCTCTTTCTTCAGACGAGTCAGCTCCACTTCCGTCTCAGGATCAACTCTGTAAATCTCATTAATGATCTCCTTGACTTCAACTTTAGGTCGGAGCTTCTCCACTTCAGCATAACGTAGTTGGAGGGTGGTTAAGTCCTTCATCAAGACAACATTCTCATCTTTCTCCTCTTCCACAGCCATTTGCAGTTTCCTGGACTCCTCGAGCACTTTTGGATCTTGCTGGACTTGCTTCACCAACTTGGTGACTATTTTGGGTTGGATGGTGGGAATTACCCTTTCCAGTGTGTTTATCTGGCTTCTTGTGCTAAAAATGCTGTCGTTGAGGGCCTTGCATTGAGACTCCTCCTCGGCAATAGTAGTCTTGAATGTGATAACTGCTTTCAGCATCTCTGGATCCTTTTCGATCCTCACCACCTCCTTCTTTACAACCTTCTCCTTGATCTTTTGTTGCTGCTGAGACAGAACTGTGAGCTCAGTTTTCACCTGAACAGTTTCGTTATGTTTTGTTTGGAGCTCCAGTCGTATCCTCTCCATCTCCTCCCTAATTTTGGCTGCCTCTTTATCAAGCTGGGGGTCTCTCTCGTATTCAGTCACTACCTTGTTCACCAGTTTAGGTTCAATTTTGGTCAGCTGTATTTCCAGTTTGACAATTCTCTCACTGATCATTTCTATCTCTGAACTGGTCTTTGACCTCTTCAGTGCTTCCTCCTGAATCCTATTTTTCATGGACTGTACTTCCACCTCCAATTTGGGGTCACGGTAGTACTGCACCACCTCCTTCTCCTCCAGCCTTTCCACTCCTCTCCTGTTCTTCAGAGAAATTAACCTCTGACGGTATGTCTCAAGGTTGTTTTCAGCATGTAAACGTCTGGCAATCTCCTCATTTAATTCTTTTTTTAGAAAGTCGCTTTCCTCCAGGTCTTTCTGCTGACTCTGTAGCTGCAGCTGCTGACTGACGACCATCTCACTGACTTTATCTTCATTCTGCAAGTGAATAAAAGAGGAGGACACTTCAGCACAACCGACAAGGATTATTTTGTGCAGAACACCAGGTGTTATTCTACCGTAACACGAGTGGTGCTGATATTTTTATCTAATCGTATCATACCCTGGCCCTGATGTTCTTTGCTGTCCCCAGCTGGCTGAGTAGCTGGCTGTTCTTTGCAGATACCTCAGAGAAAAGGTTCAGTAGGTCTTTCTCCTGTAGCAGAAACAGGAGCAAGATTGAAGATGAAAAATTTAAAATGTTAGAGAAACAGTAAAGAGCTGTCTACTCAAAAGCATCTTCAGGTGGTTGTCTGTAACTGTACCTTTCTCTGTACAGCCTGAGCCATAGTTTGACGTTTCTTTAGAGTTGGTTGCTCATAATCCTCACTGTCATCAACATCGTCAAAATGCAGAATACCACGGTAGGTGTTCGACTTAACCTCATATTCCTGCAAGGAAATATACTGAAACATTAGGCCGTGATGTTCTACATACAACAGACTATTATTAAACACAGTATCAACCTTTTAACACCAGGCTAAAAATCACACGACCATCCCCAATGCTGTTCAGATGAGAGGGGCATCATGCAACTTTTGAGTAGTAGATTCATTTCTCCCCCAGTGTTTAAAAAGTGACCAGTTTTCATAATACAAGCTTTACTGGACAAAATAACAATAATAAATCTGCTTGTATTCCGACCGGCTCATCGTGGTTAGCCGTAGAAATGCAGTATCGCACATTTGGCCAGCAGATGTCGCCATTTTTTGACCTTGTCAGATATTCCGACAATCACTATTGAGTCAGAAAGCTTGGAAGTCCTCATGTAATCTGATAAATGAGAATCATTATCTGAACTCACATTTAAGACACTTTGCAGAGAACGGGAAAGATCCTTGACTTGGTCCATGTCACCGGATTTTCTCTTGATGTCCTCCATCACTCTCTTAACAGGGGACACAA
This sequence comes from Monopterus albus, assembly GCF_001952655.1. Lineage (NCBI taxonomy): Eukaryota > Metazoa > Chordata > Actinopteri > Synbranchiformes > Synbranchidae > Monopterus > Monopterus albus. The sequence goes on from NW_018128222.1 coordinate 759,718, forward strand.
TTCAGTAAACACAGTTGATAAGACAAAGTGGTATTATTTCACTTTTGAAACTGCCTGTAGAAGCTGGAGTAGTCGAACCCTTCCACCCACCTTCTGAGAGTCCTGCTTGGCTGTTATCTGCGTTGCATCATCAGTAGGTTTGATGGCATTATTGGGCAAATTGACCAAAAAGAAGTCTGCTGACTGAACTGCATTCTGGAAGTCTTGGTTTTTATTGGTTGCATTCTGGATGAGAGCAGACCTAAAGCACAACATAAAACAAACATCACTACTGAAATGTCTCCGCTTCAAAGAAAACTACATGTGACAGGACACCAAAAACACACCAGCCCATGTAATTACAGGGATTCCCGACGTGCTTTCTCTAACTCACCTTTCCTGGAGCTGACTATTGACGTTAGCGTAACGGTTCTTCAGATTTTTCACGGCATTCTCCTGGCGTCGAATGTCAGGACAGTATTCGCTGAATCTCTGCTGCAGGGAGCTGCACGCCTGCTTGGTCAGGTCCAAATCTTTGCCCAGTCTATTGAACACGTCCTTCTTGGAGTCTGCAGCCTTATGCATAGCCTGTTTGAGGGCATGAAGAGAAAGTGTAGATATATTTAAAAACAAAAACAACAACATTTGGAGCCCTTTGAGGCTTCTCATCTTCTACACCTCTTACAACGTTTTAGTCGCATTATAAATTACATACCTGTAGCTGCTGGTTGCGACTCTGGAGGGCGTTGGGTTGATCAAGAATCTTGCCGTCTTTGACCAGCTGCTCCTCAAACCCAGAGACAATGCCTTCTACGTTCTGGATCTGATTCTCTAGGTACAAGCTGGCTGTAGCTCTGGTTAGGAGAGAAACATGGGAAGCAATTTAAAAAAAAAAAAACAAAAAAAAAAACCTGAATATAATTTTTAAAAAGAAAAATGTGCGCACACACAGAGTGGATGCTACTTAGTTAGAATACAGAGTAACCTGAGTGTATTGAATTGAGGAAGGGTGAGTTTGATCATTTATGAATTTAACATTATAGAATGCATTATTTCTTATTTCAAAAGTCACAGTTTGATTTTAAATGCTTTGAGAAATTGTCTTTAAAAAGTTCTCAGGTTCTCATACTTTTTCTTATAAAGCTCCATAATGGCGTCAATGTCATCCAGCTTTTTGTTGGCAGCGCCGAGTTTGATGGGCAGAGTAGAGGTGGAAGGTCCCAGAGGTTTGTTGGCCAAAATAGGCTCCATCTCCCTCTGGACTGCTGCCTTCTCAGACTCCAGCGTCCTCACAGTCTGAGCAGACCTCTGGAGGGCGGGTTGAGGACAGCAGTTAGAGAAAGAACGAGGTCATGAAACTGGTAAGCAGGTGACATTATAAAGGCACGTTCACCTCGTGCTCTTGCAGCCTCTTGTCCAGGTCTTGTGTCGGGTTGCGCTTGTCTAGCGGGGTCCTCAGTCGGCCCTGGATTTCTTTTTCCACCCGATCCAGACCCCTGTTGATCTTGTCCAGTTCACCAGCTAGCTCTGCAGCTCTGGGATCTTCTGGAGCACTTTGTACTTCTGTCGAGGAGAAGCAAAGACAAAGGTCAACAGTAAAAAATTACATTAGCCCGAAAACTCCTTCATGGACACAGTCAGGAACAACAAGATAAAACGTTTGTCTTCTGACCTGCCTTCTGAGGGCGAACCACCTCCACAGTGGGGCTCTTCAGGGAGGCCATTAGTGCGGATCTCTGGCTCTTCAGGTCTGTCAGCACCTTGTCCAGACTGCAGACACACAGTGTTTGGTTAAAACCCATCACAGGTGACTCGCCAGTCAGCGGTCTGGCTTTCCCACTGCTGAACTCATACAAACAAACGGTGGAAGGAAATGGCGCTACAGACAGCAGGTTTGTACCGTGTACCTGTTCACTTTCTCCAGGGCCTCAGCATCAGGTGGTGGGATCATGAAACATGCCCCAGGAAAGGTTGTGATCTTCCCACTGCTGGTCTGAAGCTTCCAGTTGTTATTATCAGAGTTGGACTTGAGGATGAGTGTGTCACCGCGCCTCACTGCGTCCTGACACACACAGCAGGTGATCAAATAATGATGATGTCACACTTCTGAAAGGCAGCAGTGAGTGTCTGTAAGTGGTGGCTGAGCCCCTCCTACCTCCTCCTCAGTCCAGTCACACACGGACACCACAGTGGTGAGTTTGGTGGGTTGGAGTCGCCGCAGCTTCAGAGGCACAACGCTGCTGCTGAGCTCCCTGAGGTCGGCCAGGCTCCGCTCGCTCCTCTTCACTGCAGGTTCATCTCCCTGGAGGAACGACTGTATTAGAACTAACGTAATACAAACAAGATTAAAAGTGTTTATCCCCAGCTTTAGCACTTCTTGATGATTTAACCAGGATGAGGCAGAGCCGATTTCACGAAGCTCAATTAAAGAGAGATAGATCTGTACACTGGCAGCCGGACATCTTCGACAACCAGCGGCGTGTTGCAGCAACTTATTCACACTTCTGCTGCAGTGATCACAGGTAATAGCATCATATGGAACAGGGCAGCTGGGATCTTTTTGGAATCACTTACTAATGTGGAACTAAATTCTGATGTTTCTGAAACAGCTCCTTGTCCAGCAGCAGAGTTTCTCTCCTGCTCCTCTTTTTGTTTCTGCCACTTTCCCATGATTCAGTTTACCGATCTCAGTTTAAATACAGTGTCATTAAACAAAATCCTAAAACAAACAGCACACCATACGTAGTCTTTGATTGGCTCTTCTTGCTCTAAGTAAACATGTGATCACATGAACGCTGCTGTTGGAGGTTACACCCACATTCAGGTGTAAACATGTGAGCTGCTTGATCAACTTCTGTAATCCCGTACGGGGCATTCTTAAGTGTAATTAAAAGGCCTTTGATAGACACAGAACCTGGTTAAGAGGTCAAACAAACAAACATTTCCGTGCACACTGATGCTGAATCAGTACATTAAAAAAATAATCTGCAGCTGTAACACGCTGCGGCAATCTGTTCAAGACCGTGGCAGTGCACGAGACCTTGATGTCAGAAAACAGTTTTGTACCTCCAGTGCCAGCAGGACCTCAGGGTTGCTCTTTTTGGCCAGAGCCTTTGGGTCCACAGTGGAACTGAGTCTCTCCAGGGACTCGGACAGCGTCTCGGCATCCAGCTGGAACTGCACACAACAAACAGGAACTTATTAGCAAAGTGGGAATGTTTGATTTAGTAGAACAACATGCTCATGGTGCCGGTCACCGTGCGGTGCAGTCACACGTCCTGTACCTTCCTGTAGTCCTCGATGTTGTCTAAGTGCACCTCCTGGGCCAGACACAGGTTGAGGAAGGCCTGCCACTCCTCCTGCACAGTATCTCTGTGTGCCTGACAAAACCAAACCCAGTCTGATTAGCCTGCACTCTAATTCATGTGGCACTCAGAAATCACAGCAGTACGTCAGGTCTTATGACGACCGACCTCTGCTATCAAACCACTGCGCTCTTCACGTGTGACGCAGCCGACAGACCCTACCTGTATCGTCTGGCTGCCGGGGTGTTTCATCTCTACCAGACGATCTCCCACCTCCTGAAGCTTGTTGATTTCAGTCTCATGGGCGAGCAGTCCATTATCTTTGAATTTCTGTTAGTAACACAGACATGGGATATGACACAGTGTGTGAAGTATTCTAACTAAGCAGTTACTATGTACTGTGCCATACTGGTTACACCAGTTGGGTCTTGAGCTGGTACAACCGGCCCCGTGAGGTTTATGCTTAAAGGGAAGCTGACTATGTTTTCTATTCTGCAGCCAGCACCTCCATCTGATCGCAACAAGCTGAGAAATTAATCTGCCAATACTGACGTCACCATCTGGACACATGCACCGCTTTGGCCCTTCACCTCATACTCCATGCGGACGCTCGGGGGGTCGGCCATGCGGTCACTCCAGTCTCTTTGGAGGATCCTCTCCTGCTGGCCTGACAGGTAGACCATCTCCTTACTGCAGCTCTGCATGTACTCGTAGAGGGAGGCCAGGTGGCTGCGCCTGCTCTGGGAGCTCTCCTGCAAAAGATGCATTTTATGACACTCGATATACATGGACAGAGTATACACATCCTTCTGAACTCAGGTGAGCTCCGACAGCAAAGCCTTCGACTCAAGTGGAAAAACTACTCACAAGAAGTTTAGCATACTTCTCCTTGAGGGCGGCAAACTGCTCCTGCGAACACAGAAGAAGAAGAAACATGAACCCGATTCGTCCCACATGTGGTCCTGCAGAGCACACGCGCTGCTGTGTGCCATTACCTTGGAGGTGGTGGTGCTGGGCTGCAGCTGTGCGCTGTAGGACTCGATCTCCTGGTGCAGGATGTTGTGTGCTGCAGTCTGCTTCTCTACATCCGTCAAGTTGGGCCCGTACGCCTCCGTGTTGATCTGTTTCTGTAAAACACACACGGGAGGAAGATGTTCAATAGGCATGAAGATGTTTAGCCACTTAAACCTTTGTGTGGCTGATGGTGTGTTAACTAACCAGTTTTTCATCCAGCAGAGGACCCCAGTCGATCTTCAGCGTGGGCTCCACGCCCTGCACCTTGTCGTACAGGTCCCTGTAGAAGGCGCAGTCCTTCACCCAGCGGTCGTGGAGATTTCTCACACTGAAACCAGGAGAATCAGGTACAGATGTGTTTCAAGCAGTGACAAGTAAACAAGTGAAGTGGAAATGTGTGGAGAGCAGAGCTCAGTGGTACGTGATGATATGAGCATTAGATGCATTTGCTGGCGTGCACGCTAATGTTTGTCCAGAACAAACTCACTCTCGCTCGATCTCAGTGGCCTGCGGGTGCTTCAGTTTCTTGGCCTTGTCCACATCCATGTAGAGATCCTTCAGCAGCAGCTCAGCCTCTGCCAGTTTCTCTGCACACTCCTTCCTGTGGATCAGTGTCTGCTTCTTCTGATCTCGCGCCGTGTCCTGCCAAAACAGTGTCAGATTAAAATTTTGCATTTGTTGGACCAAACTTGATTTTGTCTTGGCAGTCATTAGTTTCTTAGATTATCCACAACATCTTATTATTTTGGTGTTTTAGAACTGATTTAAAGTATGAAATCGCTTTAAATTAGAATACTATGACATTGTGTACTTTATACAGTCAAAAATCCTGGCGTCCCTGCCTTTCTGTCACACCACTTCTCCCAGAAAATGGTTGCAAACACAAATTCTTTGGTATCCTCATGTTTATTTCTTTAGTTTGCATTGGAACAACACAAAAAGTTAAATCGGATCCAGTCCACACAGAACTCCAAGCATGGACTGGACAGGATTATCGACGCCCTCATCTTAATATTTGGCAGCCCACCCTCTGGACAAAGTAACTGAAATCAGTCTCTTCCTGTAACCACCAGTGAGTTCCTTCCACCTCTCTACTGGAGTTTTGGACCTCTCTTCTTTTGCCAGCTGCTCCAGGTCTGAGGTGTGAAGGCTTCCTTCTCCCAGCTGCTGTTCTCTCCACAGGCGTTCTATGGGGTTTAGACCTGGACTCGTTGCTGTCCAGCTCATTGTCTGAAACCATTTCTGGGGCTGTGTGAGGTCTGCTTTGGGTCATTGTCCTGCTGTGAGACCCATGACCTCTGACGGAGACCCAGCTTTCTGACACTGGGCCCTACACTGCCCCCAGAACTTGTTGGTAGTCTTCAGATGTCATAACGCCACACACACAGTCAAGACATCCAGAGGCTGAAGCAGCAAAGCGGCCCCAGAACATCAGTGACCCTCCACCGTGTCTGACTGTAGGGACCGTGTCCTTTTCTCTGAAGGCCTCGTTTCATTTTCTGACAACAGCTAAATACAACGAGTTCTGATGATTCTGAAGAGGTGTCAGTAATTCTGTCCCGTCCATGTTTGGAGTTCTGTGTCGACTGGATTTGGCTTTTTCTCTGCTTTTTGTGTTGTTCCAGTGCAAACCAAAGAAATAAACATGAGAACACCAAAGAATCTG
>NW_018128222.1:766102-776985 GCF_001952655.1 Monopterus albus
GAACTGAAAAAGCTCGGTCTCCCCAATGTTTCCGTCTGGACTTCGGCACTTCCAGGAACAACTGGTTCGAAGACCTAAGTGTCCTTTCTGGAGTATAAAAGCGCACAAGCTCAGAAATATATGAAGGTGCCAGACCATGTACAGCCTTATAGACAAACATCAACAATTTAAAATCAATCCGAAAATGAACAGGAAGCCAATGTAGAGAGGCAAGGACTGGAGTGATATGCTCATGGCGCTGCGTATTAGACAAAAGACAAGCTGCTGCATTTTGGACCAACTGGAGTCGGGACAATAAGGCTTGAGAAATGCCAGTATACAGTGCGTTACAATAATCTAGTCTAGTGCTAATAAAAGGCATGAATTGCCTTTTCAAAATCATTAAAAAAAAGAAAGTGTTTAACCTTAGCCAGAAGTCTCAAGATGAAAAGAAAGCTGGCTTTAACCACAGATTTTATCTGTTCATCCAGCTTAAGAGCACCATCAAATACCACCCCAAGATTCCTCACATGAGGCCTCAGGTAGGGGGCCAAAGAATATCAGAATTAGTGACACCAGAGTTACCAATTAAAACACATTCTGTCTTACTTTCTTTAATATGTAATTAAACTGTGATAACCAAGCATTAATGTCCCTCAGGCAATCCATTAAGGTCTGTAATGAGTTGCTCTTCTTGACAATCAACGGCAAATAAATTTGGATATCATCCGCATAACTGTGAAAAGACAACCCATATTTCATAAAAATCAATCCAAGGGGAAGTAAATACAAAGAAAAGAGGACTGGGCCAAGGATGGATCCCTGAGGAACACCACCATTCAGAGGAACAACAGAAGAAGAAAACTCATCAATGTGTACAGAAAAACTCCTATCAGGCAACAAAATACGATGGTCCACTGTGTCAAAAGCAGCCAAAAGATCTTAGAGAATCAAAAAGCAGTATTTCCTTCATCCACAGTCAACAAAAGATCATTAACATTCAGAGGAACAACAGAAGAAGAAAACTCATCAATGTGTACAGAAAAACTCCTATCAGGCAACAAAATACGATGGTCCACTGTGTCAAAAGCAGCCAAAAGATCTTAGAGAATCAAAAAGCAGTATTTCCTTCATCCACAGTCAACAAAAGATCATTAAATACCCACAACAGTGCTGATTCAGTACTGTGGTGCGTCTTAAAACCAGACTGGAACTTTTCAAATATCCCATTTTTCTCTAAAAAAGCCTGTAACTGTATAAAACCCGTTTTCTCTAAAATCTTAAGATAAAAATGGTAACTTGAAAACAGTAATATCAAGACTGGGTTTTTTAGGAACTGGTTGAACTAAAGAAATAAACATGAGAACACCAAAGAATCTGTGACTGCAACAGTTTTCTGGGAGAAGTGGTGGTTATCTGACAGAAATACAGCGGTTTCTGTAAGGCAGCTGTTTTAATTTCTAAAGCATCTGAAATCTTCATAACAAACTGAAAATCACAAGCTAAAGGTTGCCAGTGTGTAAGCGCTCACTGGTGACAGAGCATCAGTCCTACTGGAGATCCCTGCAGTCTGTGCTGCACATTCACTGAGAGTTTGGAGGAAATAAAACTGGCCGTCATACTTCTACACACTTTATGCTTGTTTCAAGAACCATTTCCTTCAGTGTTAAAGAAATTATTTCCACTGTCACACAACTGCTTTCAAGCATATTCAAACAACTTTTCAGTTGTTGAGACTGACTTTCAGCTCCGTCTAGTTAAGTCAAGTCAGTTTATTTACAGAGCACATTTAAATGTTGAACAAAGAGATAAAATCTGTCTATCTGATGGATGCCTGCAATAAAAAAAACACACGAACGCTCAGTGAAGACAACACATGGAGGACATACAGTAAGTAGATGGCTAAAAGCAGAGAAAGTCTGGAGAACATGAGAAGCACAGTGAGACAGTTTAAAACCCATGGCGTTTGAGTTCTTACCACGGTGAGCACCTCCTCTGAGCGCAGGATGTTCTTCTCCACTTGGTCTGCGTTCTTCTGCATGCGAGCGATCAGCGCAGCCAGGTCGCCGGCCTGGCTCCTGGACAGAGAGACAGATGGTCGACCAGTCACATGCTGCCATTCTGTGCTAAACCCTGAGTCTGGAGACTTTGCACGGCTCCAAGACACGAGGGGGATAAGTGCAGCTTTAATGCCATTAACTTGTCTTAAGCTGTCTTGTAAGTTAAAGCCCTGCACTGGTCATTTTACCTAAGTGCTAGTAAAAAGTATTATTAAACTAAATGTACCTAAAGTATCAGAAGCAGACGTGCAAATTAGGCGACTCCCTGTCAGAATGATATTACTGGATTATGGTTATTTCTAGAATTTTAATGATTTAGCTGGATGATTACATGCCATAAACTGTAAATGCAGGTTTTTCTGTCTATAATCTTCAAAGTAACTACATCTATATCTAAAGTTTCTATTTATCTATCTATAGCCTTCAAATAAATGTAATAAGAGGTACAGGTACTCTGAAATGTGAAGCAAGCTTTATGTTACTGCATACTGGTGCAACAGGAAGCACTTTACAAGGCAGAACAATAGAAAAGCTCAACTTTAAGCCACAACACGCTGTGCATTCAGCTCTTGGCACAGACGTTGGGGCTCTTAGGGGGCGGGGGAGGCGCACCAGCAGACTCTTCTACTGGTCCCAATGGGAGATACACTTACTCAAGTGCTATACTTAAGAACAAACATGAGGTAGGTGTACTTCACTTGAGTATTTCCACTTTATAATACTATATACTTCTTCTCTACTCGGCATCAGAGCGAAATATAGTACTTTTGTACATGTATCTGAGAAATGTAGTTAGATTCAGGCTAAAAATGCTAAATATAATCAACTACAAATTATAACACTATAGGTTAAGATAAGGGTCTTTTAAGATCCCTGTTGGAAACCACATTTCAAAATGTGAACTGTTACTTCTAAGGTCTTCAGCTATTTGAGTGCAAAAGTTGGTTTGGACAGTTTACACCAGCAGAACCGACCCTGATCAGTTTGATCATCATTTCAGTCTCATTTTATGCAGCAATGCCAAACACTTCATGGCTCCAGCTTCTCAAATGTGACAGTTTATGGCTTTGGCTTTTAATTATTGTAAGAATGTTTAATTATCTTGAATGTCTGGACTGGCTCTGAGTAACGGTGATGAGCATTTCTCCCAAACAAAACAGTCAGTCAGGCACATAATGCCATTAATCCAAAATGAACATGATCATTAGCTACAGGCCAAGTTCCACCTCCCTCAGGGTATATTCTGTAGCTCAGGTGCCTGTGTGCCACTAGAACAAACAGCTGAGCTGCAGACTGACTCCCGGTGCCACTCCCTCACCCCTCAGTCAGTCTCCAGCCTTTGGTTTCAGGGCACACCCCGCTGTGAAGGAGCACAACGTCCAACAGAACGTGTCACTACCCGGGTGACCGGTAGCACCGAGAGCAGCTGCACGCCCGATTAGTCACCGGGAGAGGAGCGGGCGGAGGTTGCGCCATTTCAAACACACTGATCATGACTGATGGTGGCGAGAGCCAGCTCACTCCCCTCTGCTCAAACAGCTACTGGTTCCACCGCAGCGCAATGACAACAAGCTGGATTAGAGGTAAAGTCACACTGTTGACAGAACAACGGCCCAGTGAGTGGCGCCACAGGTGGATTTAATGAGTCATACGCTCCTTGGACAAAGACACGGACAAAACCAATGTGGTGAGGTGCCAGGAGGACGATCAGTGGAGCACAAGAAGTTAGTAACATGCTGGTATTATCGGAGTAACCGGGGGGCTCGTTCATTTCCCAAAGCTCCACGTGGTCCTGAGGCTGTACAGGATGAATGAAAGGCAGGTCTCGGTGTTCTAACAGTCAGGCCATGTGGCACCCGAATCCCGAGCTACGTTTTTATTATCCAGGGGAACCAAATAGCCCAGTGCACAGTGGAACTAGCTCACATCCGCCCCTCAGCGCAGAATCTAAACAAACGACGCGAGACAGGAACATAAGACCAGGAAATGCGCACACAGGAAGCTGCTCAAACTCACTTGCTGATCTTGACTGGGGCGCTCTTCGACATCTTGGGAGTCCGAGTGCGTCTCTTCCAACTCCTCTTCCTCTCTCTCCGTCTGCCTCTTGTGGCGTCTCTCCCCCACAGTTAAGGAGCGTCCACCTGTCTCAGCTCCTCCCAGGCCGGCAGGTGTGTTGTCAGAAACGCAGCGGAGGAGCAGACCGGGCGGACCTGTTCCACTCCTCACTCTGACGGTGCGTTCCAGGAGCGCTTCCTCCACGCAGTCATTCTAGTTCTTTGTCACTGGACAGGTTTCTCAGATGGTTTAAAAGAATGATCTGGAGACAGGTGAAGAACCTGCAAGAGCACCAGATTCTGATTCATAGTATGAACATCCCAGTGTGCCACCTTTCTCAGTCCACACACCCGAACCTGACGCGGTCACGGCTCTGTTACCGGCTCCACAGTTCACCTAGTGTGAAACTCAGTTTCCACGTTTGCAATCACGGAGGAATGTAGCAGAACCAGTTGGTGAATGGCTGAATATGAGGATAATCATTAACACTTATTGTTCATTTACAAAAACGTCTCATTCAGGTTTTTGTTACTTCTTGTCTGTGTAAGCGACATAACAGGCCTATTAGAGAACTACAACTCCTCATCAGAAAAAGTTGGGATGGCATGTAAAACCACATTTAAAACTGAAAATAGTGACGTGTAAATCATCTGTGACACTGAAAACAACACAGCACGTTGTTTGATGTGACACCTCATCAACTTTATTCTTTGTTCAAAATAAACATTTCAGTCCTGATGCCTGCAGTAAAGTGTTTACCACGGTGTGATGCTGCTGTTCTTTTTCACAGCACTTAGAAGACGTTTAGGGACCGAGGACACCAAGCGATTGTGTCAGGTGTCATTTTGTCCCGTTCTTCCTGCAAACAAATCTTAAGGTGCAACAGTCCTGGGACTTCATTGACACAATCTGCGCCACACATTCTCTACCGGGGACAGGTGGGGACTGCAGACAGGCCGGTCCAGCACTCGTCCCCTTGTCCTCCACAACCAGGCCTTGGTAATGTGGCACTCTGAGGTTTGCATTGTCTTGTTGACATATACATGGGCGTCCCTGGAAAAGACGTCATCTTGAAGGCAGCACATGTTGCTCCAACATCTCTCTGTATTGTTCATCATTAATGGAGCTATCACAGAAGTGTAAGTGACCTTTGCCCTGGGCACTGACACGACCCCAGACCATGACTGACCCTGGACTTGTTGCTGGTAACAGTCCTTTACTTTGGTCTGGAGCACACGGCGTCCATTCCTTCCAAAAAGACCTGAAACACTGATTGGTCTGACCACAGTGCGCGTTTCCACTGTGTGATGGTCCGTCCCAGATGTCTCTGAGCCCAGAGCAGTCGTCCTCTGGACACTGACACATGGCTTCCTTTGGGTACAGCACAGTTTTAAGCAGTATTTATGGATGTAACTACATATTGTGGTGCCTGACAGGTGAGCCAACGTCATCCTGAGCCCATGTGATTATATCGCTGATAGCAGAGTGACGATTCTTGATGCGGCGCCGTCTGAGGGATCAGAGAGCTTGGTCATCCAGCTGAGGCTCGGCCATCGGCCTTTACGCACTGAAATCCCTCCAGACTCCTTGACTGTTGCTAAGTCAAAGCTGTTGCAAAGCAGTTATGTGACCACTTGCACAAGAATGATTTGTTTGAGGATTTTCAGTCAGGATTTAGAGTCCATCATAGTACAGAAACCGCATTAGTGAAAGTCACCAATGATCTTCTCCTAGCCTCGGACACAGGACTTGTCTCCATACTTGTCCTCTTAGATCTCAGTGCTGCTTTTGACACCATTGATCACAGCATCTTACTGCAGAGACTTGAACATGTTATTGGGATTAAAGGAACTGCGCTAAGTTGGTTCAAATCTTATTTATCAGAAAGATTTCAATTTGTTCATGTTAATGACGAATGTTCCACACAAACTGAAGTTAGTCACGGCGTTCCACAGGGCTCTGTGTTAGGTCCAATTCTCTTCACTTTATACATGATCCCTTTAGGCAATATTATCAGGAAACATGATATAAATTTCCATTGCTATGCAGATGATACTTTTAGATCATGTTTATCTACGGACCCAGATGAATCAGATCAGTTGGTCAAATTTCAGTCGTGTCTTAAAGACATAAAGGCCTGGATGACCTGTAATTTCTTACTTCTAAACTCTGACAAAACCTTAGAAATATGTTATCTAACCATATGGTTCCTGTAGATGAGTAACTATATGGTAATAAGATAAGGCTTACTTATATAAAGCATCAGAACACTAAGGTTGTGTTAATCATAATAACACTGAAGGACAAGCTTTAAATCTTCACACTGTAAACTCAAGAATCCTTCAGCTGACAGACCCGGGGATGTGAATTCATGAGTGTCAGTGGTTATCGGACACACGCCCTGTGTGGTGTACAAGGAGATCAAGGTCTAGTGTGAGCAATGCAACTTCACCCACTGCAAACAAATGCTGATAACAAAGATAAGGTATGTAGAAGTGCGTGTAGAGTAGTTCATGTGGGGGTGTTTGTGTTAGCACAAAACACAAATATGCTCTTATCACAGCCGAGTGGGCGGTGGGACTGGAAGCACCTCTGCTAATGGAGTGGAACAATGTGACTCCTTTACGCCTCAGCGGGAAAAAGACGGATCAGCATGCTGCTCCGTCTCATACCTGTGGCAGGTGTGTCTGCCGCACACCCACAGCAGCTACACCAGACCAACACCTACATACCTACAGGAGAGGGGGAGGGGTTAAGCAAACAGGTCAAAGGAGCTGAGATCACAGAGAGGAAATGAAGTGGCTTCGCTCGGCTTCGGCCTGTGTCTCCAGCGCTGCTTAAAGCTGCTGTTCTTATGAGTTTTATGATAACAGGTGAATCTCCAGAGAATTAGCAGCTGAATCTGCAGCTCAACATTCAGCTCGTGTGGTTCCTGCTCACAGCTCTCAGCATCATTGTCAGCCATAGCAGCTGTTTTCAGAGAAGATGCTCTACACAGCCACTGTCCTCTGCAGCAAACAGCAGACAGGCACATGAGACAGACATGTGGAGACGTGATTGTGTCTCCTCTCATTCGTCAGCATTAATGATGAGCATTTCTGCACAATGCAATGTAAAGTGCACATTAGGTCAGAGCAAGTCCAGAAATACCAAGTATCTCCTGGTTAATGTTTAGAATAAAACCACACCCTGTAAGGTGTGGAGGGACTGGACACAGAAACATGAACACCTGTGCAACATAACACAGTAAAACATCTCTAACAAACAAGTCAAACTAAAATGGCAATAGGTTTTTCTCTGATATAAGATTTACAACCTCCTACTAACTGCAGCCTTAGCACAGGCTGTGAGTGTTCCGTCACCGTGTCCACCTCTGTACTTCAGCCAAACACAGCCCCCCTGTGCAACTCATCTTAGATAAGCACGGTCGCTCTGCCTTGGACACAATGCACACACAGCGTAGACAACCTGTGTCACTGGTTCTTCAGAGGGGTCCCTCCTGAAAACAGAGAAAGATCCTGGCAACATGCTTGTCAGCAGCCAGGCATGGCTGCCACCTGTCAGCAGAATGCCAAATAGTATTTACACACCAAGTGTTCCACACATATTTCCAGGCCTGTAAACATGTAGAAAGGATTTAAAATCAGCCGCGCCCACAGCAGGAACTGTTCACCCAGAGCTCTAATCTCCAACTAGCACTGCTGCTGACCTGTGATCGGGTTTCACTGTACACACGAGGAACGACTGGGCCCAGATCCTCAATGCTTAAACTAATAACAGAACGGACTGAAGCCAGCACCCTTATGTCTGATCGCCACCGGACGCAAAACGAAGCCTGTGAAAAGTGAATGTTATTTGTCAAATGCCTGTTTTGGCTTCTGACCCTGATTTGAGTCATTCGATATTTTGCTTCAACTACACTTTATGTAGTACTACAAGTATATGGTTAAAAATACATCACTGGTTACTTTAAGTACCCACTCATACTGTGTATGTGCCTGTACTCAACACTGTTTACTGCAGTAAAAGTGGCAAGACCACAGTGTAGAAATACTTTGTTACATATCATGCATTCATGTTACTTAAGTCAAAGTACAAGGCTAATAGCATCAAAATATAATTTAGGTATCCAAATTACATTCTGCACAATGGTCCCATTTTATTACACTGATGTGTATGTGTCCATCACTTTAATGCTGCAGCTGGTAAAGGTGGAGCTGATGGTAACTACCTTATATACTTATACTGGGAAGTACTTTCCATCCTGCTGGGTAGCTGGTGGATTTCCTACTGGGATCAATAGAGTCTGATGGTTCTACTGGGTTTGGTTTGATTCATCTGATTCTGGAAAGGACCTGAAGTTATCAGGTACATGTAGTGCAGTAAAAAGTACATCTCTGACATGGAGTAAAGTCACAGGATGAAGGAGCAGGACATGGAAGTACTCAAGTACAGATACTTCTCATTTGTACAGGACTTCAGTAAACTGTTACTTTCCAGCACCACTTCTAAGAACTGTGTCATAGAAACAGAACTCCCTTTTGTTTCACTTTAGATAAAATAATTCCTGGTGCACCAGCAATGTCAGACCTGTTTAATATCTGAGAATCAAATTCAGTTCCCTGTTTAGACCAAGCAGAAGATGTCAGGTCTGGGTTTCTCAGGGCCAAGTGTTCCCATGAAGACCTACTTCTGAGATGAAACCATTTGTTCCTGCACCAGCATGTAGAGATAAAACAGTCTGAAGACAGTGTTGGGAAACAGACAAAGTAAAATGATCCTGGGTCTTCCAGACCCTCAGCTCCTTACTGTTACCTTCATCTTTCCCTGCATGTGACCAGGACACAACAGGAAGTGTTGTGAAATCATCTACTAGATCATCAGCTACATGTGTTGTGGCAACAATCTGATCAAAATCTAAACAGTACAACCATCAGTTCCACCTGCAGATTACGGCAACACGAGGTAAAGTACACAGGGAGGTTGGTGTCGAGCAGGACACCTGCTGGACAGGAAGTGTAGAGCCCCAGGTTTCTTCACTGGTAACCTGCATCAACCTTCAGAGTTTAGTAACAAGAACACACTCAATTCAGCTTTTGTTTTATTTGAAAGATCATGCAGTGCACATCCATGGAAGGAGCTTCTCACTATCAATGATACACATGAATACATCATCATTACCTAATACAGAAGGTTAACTAAACATTACTGTGGAATGTAACAAATTAAATAGAAAAAGGAAAAGTGTGCAATGTCACTACTGCTGCACCACAGATCTGAAAAAGGTCTGACGGAGGTTGGCGTTGGTTGTGACCCTGTTGTGTAAATACAAAAACTCTGGATCAAGTATAGAACTTAAAGACAAAAAGCAATAAGTTACTTTTTTCAAGTTTTGGGAATTTATTGAGAGAACTGAGGGGGCATGGAGTAGGGCACCAGAGGGGGAGGGTGCTGCTGCGGAGCCTGCGCCTGGGGGAAAGGGAAAGGTGGGTGGCTGGTGCCGTTCTGAGCGGCGCCCTTACTGGGGCCAAACTGCTGGGCCTGGAAGTTGTTCTGACCCCCAAAGGCTCCTGTTTGGTTGTTAAAGTTAGACTGTCCGTTACCGTTGTAGCTGCCTCCGCTGTAGCCGTTGCTACTGTTGTTGCCCCCATAGCCTCCGTTCTGTGTATTTGTGCCAAAGGCTTTATTTTGTCCACCGTCCCTGTCCCTAAAACTGCCAAAGTCGCGCCTGCCAGAGGAATACCTATCCCGGCGGTCATCTCTGTAGTCACCACCTCTGCCTCCCCTTGAACGACCTGGGAAAGAAAGCAGGTTTCTGAGTTAAGAAAAGCAGCTAGAGGCAGGATGTTTGAGGTAAAACCTGGTTTGAGATGCGGAGCAAAAAAAGAAGGCTGCAGTTCAGAGCACAGCTTGTGTATCTCACCAACTGGATTTACCTCCTCTGTCTTCTGCCATCTGGAGGAGCTTGGGATTGATGGCCTGGTTGGCCTCCCGCAGCACAGAGACGAGGTCGCTGGCCTGCCTCATGTTGTTCGGGGTGAAGAAGGTGTACGCCGTGCCTGTCTTTTGGCTACGAGCTGTTCGGCCAATGCGGTGGATATAGTCCTCTGAGTTGTTGGGGTAGTCAAAGTTGATGACAAATTTCACGTCTTCAACATCTGTAAAATTGTGTTGCGATGTGGTGTAAAGGAACAGGAGGACAGCACACAGATGTGCGCCAGCACCACCACAACAACCAAATTAAAGACAAAGTTAGTATGGTCATGAGGTGGGGGGGTGGGGCTGAATCCATAAGGCTGCAAAAAACTGGCATTAGAACTACAGACATTTCCTCCACGGGGAGACTACGGTGGGAAGAGAGAAACAATGCACACTCCAACTTCTAATCCCCGTGGGAGGAAACAGACCCTCCCTGGAGCCGCTGGCAACCCACCCTCAGAGAGGCCGATCAGAAGTCTTATGATGTGTGGAGTATGCATTCACTAGTCCGTTCCCATTGCAGCACACGCCCCACATACTGTCTACACTGCCACCTAGTGCCCAACTAGAACTAAACCACCATCCCTCTGTCACACCCAGATGTCTGCCATAAACCTCACACTGCAGTGTCTCTGTACTGCAGGATGCGGACAAACAGCACATCCAGATTTTTCCAGACCCAGTGTTCACTCGATCATAATGTCTCTCGTTGGCAGGTCTCGACATGACTTTGAAACGCAGGCGAGGGAGGAGTGTGAGCTTGGATTTTGCCCTAGTGTCCAACTAGCATGTCCCACTGTCACCAAAAGC
>NW_018128222.1:777070-781371 GCF_001952655.1 Monopterus albus
CACCCATGCTTTACAACAAATCTACAAAACAAAGCACCTTCCAAATGACTAACAGCTTGCAATGCAGTGGCCAAACATACATGCAAGACAACAGGAGACAGTGTAGCCTGGGTGTGTGAAGCAGTCCAAACCATTGCCAGAGAACAGACGAGCATAAGGGGGAGGAACTGTGGCCAGCCCTCAACTCGCCCCCCCGTTTTAGGCAGGCCAGCGCGTTATGCTGCATTTGGGCCTGGTCACCTCTGTATATCTGCATGACTGGGAGACGGTGCCTCGCCAGTCAGGACACCTCAAAGAATCCTCCTTCCCCCTCTGGAGACCTGGGCTTGTCATGCCAAGGCCCTGCCACACAGACTGCTCCTTCAGGCAGGGGAGAAACTCAGAAAGAAGCACATGGGTTAAAGAAAGCAAATACACTTTCTTTTTGAAGTGTCAAGTATGAAACGGCTCAGGGAGGATACTGACCTAGACCCCTGGAGGCAACATCTGTAGCAATGAGAATTGGAGCCTTTCCAAATTTAAACTCTGAAAAATTGAGAGAAAAAAAAAAGACATAAATACAGTATGTACAGCTCCATTTAAGCACCCATGTAGATTTACTGGCAATGCAAGCTTACCATTGAGAACCCAGTCTCTTTCCTGCTGGCTCTTGTCTCCATGGATTCCCATCGCTGGCCACCTGGCGGTGAACAGGTGACTGTCAGCACATACAAGTACTTTACAAAGTTATTGGACCAGGAGCAGTCACGTTGTGACTTGGCCTTTTAACACTTACCCATCCCTCCTCATCCTCCGGGTGAGGTCATCACATCGCCTCTTTGTCTCTACAAAGATGATGGTCTTGTTCTCTTTCTCACTCATGATTTCCTCAAGCAGACGGATGAGTCTAAAGGGAAAAGAGTCACTCAGTAACTAAAGGTTTAAACAATCTGATGTCAGTAGCTTTGGTTTGACATGTGCTGTTGCTGCCACAGAGGCGTTACCCACTTGTTCTCCTTCTCCCCATCACTGCAGACATCCACTATTTGCAGGATGTTGTGGTTGGCACTGAGCTGAAGTGCCCCAATATTAATCTGCACGTAATCCTTCAGGAAGTCCTCTGCCAGCTGGCGAACCTCCTTAGGCCAAGTGGCACTCCACATCAAAGTCTGACGGTCAGGCTACAAAACAGCACAGCAATCAGCAACACGCTCCCTCAAAGTGACAAATGACTAATGAGGAGGCCTGTCAAGAAAACCTACTCTAATCTGGTCGACAATTTTCCGGATCTGCGGCTCAAAGCCCATGTCCAGCATTCTGTCAGCCTCATCCAGGACAAGGTAAGTGCAACGACGGAGGTTCGTCTTGCCTGACTCAAGGAAGTCGATGAGCCTTCCTGGAGTGGCAATGCAGATCTCCACACCTTTAAAGGACAAGTTTGTTAGATTCATTCTCCTGGGACCCCAAATTTTAGGGGTGTTTTTTTTTTTGGGGGGGTGCTCCTCCATAGATACAAGTGGACTTAAGGCGAGAAGCTCTGCCATATTCTGCAGCCACCTGTTGCACCTGCTGAGCCAGCTCACGGGTCGGTGCTAGAACCAAGCACTGCCAAGAAATTGCCGACTTTTAGTCAATGAACGGAGAGCAACATAGTCGGCTCATCATCACGAACACCTCTTATTTCAGTGCTGAATTAAGATGCATGCTGGGAAACCTAATTTCTGGTCAGACCACTGCAGAGCATCACACTGGTCACTATGTTCTCAGTCGATGGCCAGTACATTGCTATTTAAAAAACAAAACTTTCCCAACTAATACTCGTGTGACATTAAATGACAGCTACTTACAATGGGACCATCTCCACGTTCCAGGAAAGGTTGGTGGTTGATGTGCACAATTGCAGGCAACAGATACTGGAGAGCAAACAAACAGTCACTTTAATTAGCACAGATCAACGCACGATTTTGTCAGTGCTGTAGGAAGTGTCAGAACTTACAGAAAGCGTTTTGCCGGAGCCAGTCTGGGCGATGCCAACCATATCCTTGCCACTGAGAGCCAGAGGCCAGCCCTGAGCCTGGATGGGTGTTGGTTCAGTCCAGTTCTGTTTGTTGATCACATCCATCACATAGGCTGGAGGAAGCAGGACAGCAGTTAATGGAGATGTACCAAACTCTGTGGCAGATTCCTTTATTTACAATTAAATCTTTAGTGGGATATTTTCCAGGTTGCACAACATCAACACTGGGCAGGACTGCCAAGGTATTATTACCATTAGTACTTTGCTTTAAAAAAAAAAATCCTTCAAGTTGTCACAATTTTGAGTGACATACACTGTCCATTTGCATTACTTTTCTTTGCCAACTGTCATCATGTCCTATTCGTAGTATTTTAACCAAGTATCTGTCACGACCCAGAAAAATCAGAAGTACTGTACCACTCAGATACTTAATATCCTCCCATTTGTTGCTGTTTGCACATATTGGGAATTATGCCATCTTCTGGCA
Organism: Monopterus albus; assembly: GCF_001952655.1. NCBI lineage: Eukaryota > Metazoa > Chordata > Actinopteri > Synbranchiformes > Synbranchidae > Monopterus > Monopterus albus. The sequence continues at coordinate 779,554 of NW_018128222.1, forward strand.
TTTCCAGTGGTGTAGTTTCACCAGCCGTTTTAAACTTACAAGGAAAGTTGGCCTCATGGAACTTTGTAATGGGATTTGGGCATTCCCTCCCCTTGACTGTAATGGTTTTGGACCTCCTGTATTGTTCAACTTCTTGCTGCAAGACAAGAACGAATGAAGCAAACTAAGTTCAGTTATCATAACAGACGGTGTAAACATGAGGGAAGAAGAACACATCCAGCTGTAACGGGGGGCTCTCTGACGTTACATACCGGAGCCTTCCGGGCAACGTCAGAATGCTGCTGATAGAAGTTTTTCTCAAACTTCGGGAGCTCGTCCAGGTTCCACTGCTTCTTCCGCAGTCGATCGCCGGGATTTCCGAACTTCCCTCCACCTCCACCTCGGTTGCCACCAAAGCGAGGGGGTCCACCGCCATAACTGCAAATAAAGTCGGGTTTACAGGTCAGACTGTGTTCAGACCAGTCATTCACGACGACAACAGTTTAAAACCGAGTCCAACCTTAGCTGCGTGAATATGATAAATGAAACAGCTGCCATATACTTTCCAGCCAGCAGAGGAACAATGGAAAAACAGCCGGCATTTTGTATCCGCTTTCACACTGCCACATGGCGAAAAGCCGACTAGCCAGGTGTGTTAGCATCGCTACCCCGCGCTGGAGCCACAATGTTAGACGTTAGCTACACAACAAATATCGCTGGTATATAACACGTAAAATGCGTGTGTGCCAACTTAAGCCAGCGTTTGCCTTAGCTAGTATTGTGAATAACTGTCCTGGGGCGGCAGAATGTATACCGGGCTAGCTAACGGAAAGCTAGCCGTTATGCCGGGGCACGAGGCCGGTCGAGGCCTTTGGCGAAAGACAACGGGCTCCGTTCACCGGTCGGGTCCTTATGCGAATAAATAAAGTCACCCAACTGCCTGGTTGGTAGGCTCACAGTAAAATTTTTATATAAGATATCACCACGTTATTTAGTGAATCGGTTCGTTTTTCTCGGCTTTAAATCTCGCCGGCCATTTCTACGGATCACACGAGAGCGAACATGAGAAAATACACTTACCCGCGGTCTCTATCTCTGCCACGGTCTCTATCGGAATATCCAGGCATTTTGTAAACAAACTATATAAATAAAAAAATAAAAGATAAATATTTTACACTGTGCTTTTACTGCCGCCTGAAAACCAATCGGCAGCGGTACTGAAATGCCGGTAACGTAAAAACTAGGCCCAGTTTATAAGGCAAGAGGAAGTCCTGTTTCTAATGTATTCATCCGCCGCATTCAATCTCAGCTTCGCACGTCTGAAAATAGACCCACAGAATTCGCCAGCTGTAGAAAAATTATTCAGATCCTTTACTTAAATGGACGTACAAAAATCCGGAATTCACAGTGTTAATTAAGTACAAATATTTGCATAAAAATATACTTGAAGGAAAATTAAATATGCAGAACGGCCCGTGTCCCAGTAACGTCTCTGATACTGGATCATAGTGACTAATTACTGTGTCCATCACTTTAATGCTGCAGCTGGTAAAGGTGGAGCTGATGGTAACTACCTTATATACTTATACTGGGAAGTACTTTCCATCCTGCTGGGTAGCTGGTGGATTTCCTACTGGGATCAATAGAGTCTGATGGTTCTACTGGGTTTGGTTTGATTCATCTGATTCTGGAAAGGACCTGAAGTTATCAGGTACATGTAGTGTAGTAAAAAGTACACGGTTTGTCTCTGACAAAGTAAAGTCACAGGATGAAGGAGCAGGACATGGAAATATTCAAGTAAAGTATATGTCGAAATTGTAGCCTACATCAACAGACTGT
>NW_018128223.1:0-1065 GCF_001952655.1 Monopterus albus
TTCCTGTTATTCGGCACCAGGCATAGGTGTTTTTCCAAAATAGAGAAGTGATTCCAGGGTGGGGGTCTGATAGATAGCAAGATCTGGACAATTGGAGGAAGTTGAGAAATATACAGCTATTTATGATCCAGTGCTGGTTTATTTTATCAGGTTACAGCGGATGCTATGGATTCGTTCATCGTGAATAATGGGCCTAACAGAGGCCTTGTGGTGAGGGCAAAGTTCACCGCTGAATCACAAGAATTCCATCTGCTCAGCCCTCTCCACGCAGATATATTTTTCTGTGAAAGACTGCTGTTAAACTCTGTAGATCTGAAGATTAAGCTCACACAAGCCAGCGACTCTTTCTGTCTCATGCATGCTGCAGATGCTAACACCTGCACGTCCTGGGAGCCTCATTGTTTGTGAAAAAGGTCACAGTGTCACCAGTTGTACGCATAGGTCATTCTTCTGCTCTGACTAAAAGCAATGCTCTGTACCCTCTTTCATGAATCAACGTTAAAACTTTTTCCATCCCCGCGAATTCCAGAATATGCACCTAGGAAAACCTCTTTCTGGGTACTTTGCCCAAGTATGTGGTGCTTGCCCTCGTAAACCATGAGGCTTTTACAGGCCGGAGTAATCTAAACCCCTTCAAGTTTATACATGCTGACCTAGAGTTTCTGCCTTATGTCAGGACGGTCGTCAGATTCCAGCAAAGCCTTTCCAGCCACAGTTTGAAAACAACCTCTTCGTCAGGGAATATTATAACCTCCTTACGGCCACGGGGGTGTCATCTGAAAGACCTCCCCCTGTGCTTCAGCCAAGACGATTTCCAGCAGGGTTACACCTTGTTTGCATTCAACTTGGCCACACACGAGGAAGGCAGCATTCTCCCCCCTGTCAAAACAGGCATGCTGCGTTTGGAGATGAGATTTAGGGTGCCCCTGCCACACACCGTGACCCTTATAGTGTACGCCTGTCACGATTCTATCCTTGATCTAAAAGAAACACGGAACGTACTAGTGGATTACTACTGAGGAGGAGGGGGAAAAATAATAATGAACGGGCTTCAGAACATTTTAT
>NW_018128223.1:1080-1792 GCF_001952655.1 Monopterus albus
TGATGCATTTCAAGGCGTGTGGGCGTCGATGAACTGTCTCTACATACTTTCAACAGACCAGCGTATCTCATCGTAAACACACATCCTAGACATCTCCCGGGTGAACACTGGCTGGCGCCAACTCTGGAAGAAAACGGTAGAAGCACATTCTTTGACTCTTTTCTTCGATTCTTTTGGCTTTGCACCTGATTTCCCCTATTACCCTAAAACTATCTTGCATTTTCTGCAGAGAGAGCATGGGGTAATTTATTATCACAACCATACCCTGCAGCATCCTTTATCTGTAGTTTGTGGCGAGCACTATGCATATTATCTATTTCACAGAGCTCGAGGCCTGTCCTATTCACAGGTGTTGAGGTTGTATGGAGACGATACCATCAGAAACGATCATATGGCCTCTGATTTTGTAAAAGCCTATCAAAACTGCATAGCCTCTTGTTCTTCTTCTATAGAATGCATGCGAGTGTGTTCTTTAAACATGTTCTCACAGTGCCATAACATCAAGTTATAGAATGTTTTTCTTCATGATTCTTGTTTTGTTTTAATATTATTTTATAGCATAGAGTGTGATGCGTCACGTTCAGGTGTTGAATCAGATCGACCATATGTGAACCGCGCACCGCTTCCCCTTAAATAAACTCCCTCATGTCGCTCCATCTCGCGGGCGCTCCAGACTCTGACATTGTCTGTATAATGTACTTGGCTTTCTTTT
>NW_018128223.1:11564-13483 GCF_001952655.1 Monopterus albus
AAAAAAAATCTTCTGTAGAAATATTACTGTACATACCTTGTTGGGAGGAATGAGATCAAAATGTTCCCACACAGGGGACATCCTCCTCTTCTTAGCTGGCTCCATTCTCTCCTGACTCTCTCTCCTCACTCTCCTAAATCTCCAAATTATCTCTACCTCTCTCCAAACTATCTCTACCTCTCTCCAAACTATCTCTAACTTTATCCAAACTGTCTCCAAACTGTCACTGACGGCAACGCTCCATCAAACACCCACATTTTGAAAGGAGCCTGAGGGGTTTATATTGCTGTCAAAACTCACGGCAAAATCCGAACCACTTCCTGAATCAGTCACGTGGTACAGCCGGGCAGCGAGGCTTCGGATGTCATCATTTTCAGCTCTTCCCCTAAATGACGCAAGCCTCGATAACGAAAACGCCTCCTCCCCTACTCGGCACACGCTTCGAAGCCTCAATACGAAACGTCACATCACTAGTATCTGGACCAAGAATTCAGAATAAAAAACAACGTTCCACATGTTACACTGTTGGTAAACCCAGGCTATGAGCCAAAACATTTGGGCCCAATGATTATAGAGTCGAAAGAAGCTAAATTTGTGCTAACAGATAAAAACATTTGGCTGAGCAAAGATGGATCTTTTATCAAGATATTCATCTCTGCTTGAGGCTGGGCTCATCCTCAGGTCAGCCGACTCCCCTGCCAACCTGTGTTCTACCATCAACATTCAGATGTTGAAAAAGAAATGGTGGCCAGAGTGCCAGCAGAGTTATGGTGAAAACATGACACTGATGCAAAATGCCTGTTTGTTTATATGCAACTTCGATTAATTGTTGGATAAAGGGCCACACCCCAAAATTCAAATAATAGGATATGAAAAAACTTAATAAATGAAAAAATGTAAAAAATGCAAATAGACAACCGCAACCACAAAAAAACTGCTGTTTAAACAATGTGCAAGCTGACATTATCGAATATGTCATTCATTTTACTAAAACCATCAAAAACATGGAGAGAGCCTAGAGAGTCCACACATTCACTGCCTTATGAAGCCAAGTAGGACAGACTAATGCATGTACGCAATCAGAGTGCACACAGTGCGCATTGTCATGCACCATGAGTTAAACTAGCGTAGCCACCTAAAAATGCATTAGCAAACTAGAGAAATGCATTTTCTGAAGAAAATGCGTATGGATGCTGAGTGCTGAACGATTGCCCTGAAAATGCTGAATATTTTGACATCTGAATGGTTTGGCTAGCTGAAAGTATGCTGAAGTAGAATTTTACCATTTATTTGAATGTCGTTGAGGAGCTGAACATTTTGATAGGTGAAAGTGGAATTTCCCCATTCATTTGAATTGCGCAAGATTTTCAGAATAAAGCTAAATATTTCAAAAGTATGAAGTTTAGAAAAATTCTGAAGAGAAGTATGAATGTCCTTGAAGAGCTGAACATTTTGATAGCTGAAATAGCTGAAAGTGTGCTGAAGACAAATTTTCCCATTTATTTGAATGGGTCAAGATTTTCAAAATAAAGCTAAATATTTCAAGAGTATGAAGTTTAGAAAAATTCTGGAGAGAATTATGAATGTCCTTGAAGAGCTGAACATTTTGATAGTTGAAATTATGCTGAAGTAGAATTTTCCCATTCATTTGAATGGAGCAAGATTTTCAAAATAAAGCAAAATATTTTAAAAGTATGAAGTTTAGAAAACCTCTGATTAGAAGCACCAATGTCCTTGAAGAGCTGAACATTTTGACAGCTGAAATTATGCTGAAGTAGAATTTTCCCATTCATTTGAATGGGGCAAGATTTTCAAAATAAAGCTAAATATTTCAAAAGTATGAAGTTTAGAAAAATTCTGAATAGAAGCATGAATGTCCTTGAAGAGCTAAACATTTTGATAGCTGAAATTATGCTGAA
>NW_018128223.1:16309-17472 GCF_001952655.1 Monopterus albus
CTATCTCTAAGGGTGCGCCCGGCCACCCTGCGGAGAAAGCTCATTTCGGCCGCCTGTATCCGGGATCTTGCCCTTTCGGTCATGACCCAAAGTTCATGACCATAGGTCATAGCTAGCCATCATTCCTGTCAAACCTGTGAAGCCTATTGGATGGATTTGAGATCGATTGGATTGCCACCCTGTCATTGGAGCTGTTTACCTGTAAGGGATTTTTGGAAAAATTATTGGCAATATGTTTACTAAGGGCCAGTAAACACCCAGAGACCTAAAGTGAAATTATTATATGTCTTGTATGTATACTGAATAAACAGTAGAAGTGAAATAGCTAGTGCATGTTCCCTACTGAATGCATGTATCAAGCTTACACTGTGCTGTTACATGCAGTTCTCATGAGCAGTCAGATTGCAGATCTGCAGAAGGGTTTGCGATCACACCCCATTCTACGACACAGAACTTACCACGACTGTTAAGTCAGAATGTATAAGCTCATTTCATCATAAGTATAAGTAAATTAGACCATATAGCCCAGCTCTGGCCTGTCCTCACTGGCTTCCAGTTTGTTTTCAAATTGCTACAGACCTGACAGCTTTGTATTCATAGCTTAAGACATTCATTCATTCATTTATTTACATTGGCTTTTAATATATAGTACAGTGTCACACATTCTATTTAATATGAATAGTATGCACAGTAAATACAATGTACTAGAAATAGCTACTATTGTTTTGCCCACTGGAGGTGCAGTCTGTCCAGTTGCACAGTAACAAAGACACAGTAATACAGCAAAAAACAAACAAACAAACAAAAAAAAAATATATAGGACTTGTCAGTTTAAATGTAAAACTTAAGATGTAGTATTTTTCAACCTACTATATATAAATATATAAAAAGAAATGTACATATATAATATACATTTTCACAAAACCATTTTATCTATCCCTGCACTGAAAATAACAATAGACCTGTGTTTAGTTTGAGTGACAACTTGTTGATGTGAGGAAAGTTATGCAATAGATCCATTGCATAACTTTACTCTCTGTTCTTTACTCCTTCACATTTAATATTTGTCTGGCAGAATTGAAATAACTTCTACAAAACAAACAGATTGTTGTATTTAATAAGAATAACTTGATGATTTTTCGTGATTTCAATTAAATCTACAA